>NC_051211.1:50421203-50516203 GCF_015220715.1 Pygocentrus nattereri
CAACACGCAATGTTTAATTTATGTATTTATGGACGGTCTCCAGGGTATTCCGTCTCTCCAGTGGATATGAAAGTGAACTTCTGTTCCTGTCTGCCTGGAATACATATGATGTGCTTGGGGGGAACCAGGAGGGTGGGAGAGGTGGGGTGTTTGATGAGCCTTCGTGGAGGGGGAAAAAACAGACATGGCTTCGTGTTGTGTTTGATGTGGAGTCACTGTTGTCACGGCGATCGTGCCCTGGAGACTGATGCTCTGCTTTGTCCTTCACTCACTGTCTCCCGCTCCTCATATCATAGCAACCAGATGGATGATGGACAGCTTGATGGACATCTCCCAGGCGACGCCATAGGCCTGTAATTAGATGGAGGGGGTGCACATGAGTGGCAGGCAGTATTGACGTGCATTTGTGTGTTTGTGTATGTTTGCACCTGTTATCTTAATGGAGCACTTTTGAGAGAAAGTTCTACTATATAAAGGAGATCAGAGTCACATCAGTATCGGTAGATCATTATTTACAATAATCATCCACATCGGACTGATGATTAGATTTGACTAGTGTTTCACAGATACAGTTTATTGTACTCTAGAAAGTCAGAATGTTTAGGTGATGTTGGGTTACTGTGCTAAAATGTCTGCATTTTTCCATTTTACATACATATAAGCGTTACATTTATCTGTATTGCTAAGTGAGGCGTATTTAGTCTGTTTCATCATTTTATAAAGGCAGTGACCATCCATTCATATTTTAAAAATCAAATTTACATTTATGGCATTTGGCTGACGCTCTTATCCAGAGCGACTTACAATTTGATCATTTTACACAAGTAGGCGAAGGTGGTGTTAGGAGTCTTGCCCAAGGACCCTTATTTGTGTAGTATAGGGTGCTTGCCCTGGTGGGGGACTGAACCCCAGTCTACAGCGTAGAAGGCAAAGGTGTTACCCACTACACTAACCAACCACCTATTGATACTGTTGATACAGTATCATTGATACAACCACAAATTGATACTGGCTGCGCTACAGCAGGTTCCATTGTGTACAGCTGTTCAAAGCTGTGATTGCTAGTGGTGTTATAATGGGCCACAGATAATTTGTAATATGTTCAAATTCACAGTTCATATGTGAACCGGGAACAACTGCCAAAAGAAAAAGAAAACACAAAGTGAATTGTGGAAATTTCGATTGTTCGAATTTTCGAAAATCAAAACGAATATAACAACAAAACCATTGCAAATGATAGGAATGAATCCAATTAATCCAAATAACCCATTTTAAAACAGAGACAGCACAAAACTAGAACTGCCCTTTCCTTTCCTTCAATACATTTTTGTTCATTATCGTTATTATTAGACTTGCGGTTATAGTGTTAAATCATTGTGTGTGTTTGTGTGTGTGTGTGTGTGTGAAATCAAGCATAGACTGAAATGACAATAACAGCGGTCCAGTCTCACACAGGAGGGCTATCTCAGCTATTAATGTGAGCTAAAACAGTCTCTCCCAAACCATTTGTTAAAGCTTTAGTAGTGATATCGTTGTTTTGTTAGTGTCAAAATGAAATGTGTGTGTGCGCAGGTGTGTATGATATGATGTATGTATGGGTGTGTGTCATTTCAGTTTGAACATTTAAAGATTGTGAAATCATTACTAATCGTAGCAACTAACTTGTATTATTGCTGATACATTAATCAAAAGGAAATTCGATGTGTAATACCTGTAAACTATATAAACAAGTAAAATTGTACATATTTATGTGTGAATATGCTACATATAAAGTAACAGGCTATGTTCACATTACAAGCCTCGTTGCTCAAATCCATTTTTTTTTTGCTCAAATCCGATCTCTCTGACACGATGGTTCACGCTCGTTTAGGTCAGTGACTCAAATCTGTCATTAATGTGAACAAACTGGCGTCCTGAAATGACCGACATGCACACATCCTAATCAGTGATGTCACGTGAATGAATGACGTGCATCATCAGCACTAACAAGCAGAACGAGCTTTGCTGAGAAGATCATTAACTCTGATCAGCTCTCAGCTTCATTATTAGAGCGAGATGAAAAAGGTGAAATGTGTTGCTTTCCCGTCGTTTACAGGCTTTAACTTCTGTTCGGCACTGTTGCCATGGTAACGCTGAATGATGATCACGTGCAGTGGAAAAAAAAGCACATGAATTCTGATCTGAGTGTCACATTAAGGTCACATGGACATGAATCGAATACACATACCACATATGAAAGTGTCTCAGGTCGGATTTGAAAAGATCAGATTTGTGTCCACACAGCCCTGAAAACATCAGATCTGAGTCACATTAGGGTAAAAAATCGGATTTGTACCACTTCAACCTGATAATGTGAACGTAGCCTATATGTACATACATAATTAATTTCAATAAATATTGTGTATACAGGATGTAGGAAAAGGAAGTGATCTGGATCATGATAGAAATGTCAATTCAACTCCAATATCCGCACACGGCATGGCAAACAGTTTATACTATTTCTAGGTATAGGACTCACACTTCTGATGACTAATTACACTCTGCTCTTGCCCAGAACCCGTACACCTGGCACCTGTCGTCAGATCCTCGTGTCTCAGCTCTTCTTTATTTTAGATAAGTCACCTCCAAAAACCCTCTTTTGACTAATTCATTTCTACGTGCAGCAACAGTGTTGTGCTTGTTCAGGTTAGAAAAGGCTGAAGAGCGTTTCAGAAGTTGACTTTGTACATGTTACACCATGACTCGTTTTTAAGTTGAGCATGAAACAAGGGTTTCTCTCCCTTTTCTTTCTTTTTCTTTTGGTCTCACCACCTCTCTTTTCTGTACTTTTCTCTCTGTAATTAAAGAAGATGCTTTCAGAAGTAATGGATGAGTCATGCCACAGTTTTCTGCCCACTAATTGTTAAGGGATGCAAGAGACACAGATAAAAAGAAAGGGGGAGCCCAGCTGAATGAGAGTGAAATATGCTTGTTGTAAGTCAGTTTAGGCCTAAACAGCCAGAGTTTGTGTGATCAGTTTTGAGCAATGCAAAAAAAAAAAGTCAGAGGGTGGGTGACCACCACTATCTATCGCTGTTGTCGGAAGAAAACCTCTATTTTTGTCATTTTTCAGTTTTTAACATGATTTTCATGAATAATGGACCAAATGACTTGGGGGGGGGGGGGGGGAGTCTGAAAAATTCCCTGCAAAAATTCTATTTTTTTAAGTCAAGCTAATTCCATGTTCCCATTTCTAATATTTTTTTTCTAAAATAATAGTTATATGAATTCAAATGAAGCAGAAATATTAAAGATTCTGGAGCCGGAACTTGTGCATGAGGTTGAGAGGTACCAACTAGATATAGTTGGGCTCACCTCCACCCACAGTGTCTGCTCTGGAACCAAACTCCTGGATAGGGGTTGGTCTCTCTCCTACTCAGGGGTTGCACAGGGTGAGAGGCGCCGGGTGGGTGTGAGGATGCTCACAAGTCCCCAGCTGGTGACCAGGCAGTTGGAGTTTGTCCTGGTGGACGAGAGGGTCTCCTCAATGAGAATTAAAATCGCAGAGAGGAAAACTTTGACTGTTGTCTGTGCTTATGCACCAAACAACAGGTCAGAGTATTCGGCCTTCTTGGAGCGAGTGGGCGGGGTTCTTGAAAGGGTCTGGCCTACAGACTCCATAGTCCTACTGGGAGACTTCAATGCTCACGTTGGCAATGACTGGGAGACCTGGAGAGGCGTGATTGGGAAGAATGGCCTGCCCGATCTAAACCCGAATGGTGAATTGTTATTGGACTTCTGTGCCAGGCATGGATTGTCCATAACACCAAGTTCAAACACAAGGATGTTCATAAGTGTACATGGTACCAGAGCTCCTTGGGTCAAAGGTCAATGATCGACTTTGTTGTCGTTTCATCTCACTTGGGACCATATGTTCTGGACACTAGGGTGAAGAGAGGTGCTGAGCTGTCAACTGATCACCATCTGGTGGTGAGTTGGATCAGATGGCAGGGAAGACTGAAGGTCAGATCCGGTAGGCCCAAGCGAATAGCGAGGGTGTGCTGGGAACGACTGTGGGAGGCCCCTGTTCGGAATGATTTCAACTCCCACCTCCAGGAGAGCTTTTCTCCTGTCCCGGAGGAGGTAGGAGACATGGAGTCTGAATGGACCCTGTTCAAAACCTCCATTGTGGAAGCTGCCAGGCGTAGCTGTGGCCAAAAGCTTGTGGGTGCCTGTCGGGGTGGTAACCCAAGAAAATCCTGGTGGACACCGGTGGTGATGGAGGCCGTCAAGCTGAAGAAAGAGGCCTTTAGGGACTGGTTGGCCCGAAGGACTCCCAATTCAGCAGATAGGTACCGACAGGCTAAAAAGGTGGCAGCTGCAACGGTGGCAGAAGCAAAATCCAGGGCATGGGAGGATATTCATGGACAGAGTGTCAGGGCGTAGCCGGGGTCAGGAGGGCATTATGTGTGGAGGCCGGAGGGTGGCGTCTCTGCTATTTGCAGATGATGTTGTTCTTTTGGCGGAATCACATGGATGCCTCCAGCACTCGCTGGAGCGGTTTGCAGCTGAGTCTGAAGCGGTTTGTAATGCGGATCAGCACCTCCAAGTCTGAGTCCATGGTCTTGGCCCGGAAAAGGATGGCATGCCCACTCCAGGTAAGGGGAAAGGACCTGCCCCAGGTGGAGGAGTTTAAGTATCTTGGGGTCTTGTTCACGAGTGACGGGAAGAGGGATCATGAGATCGGCCGTAGGCTGGGACAGGCGGCAGCAGTAATGCGGTCACTGTACCAGACTGTAGTGGTGAAGAGGGAGTTGAGCCAAAAGGTGAAGCTCTCTGTTTACCGGTCGATCTACATCTCGAACCTCACCTATGGTCATGAGCTGTGGGTAATGACCGAAAGAACGAGATCGCGAATACAAGCGGCGGAAATGAGCTTTCTTCGTCGGGTGGTGGGCTACACGCTATGCGATAGAGTGAGGAGCTCGGTCATCCGGGAGGAGCTCAGAGTAGAGCCGCTACTCCTCCGCATTGAGAGGAGCCAGCTGAGGTGGTTCGTGCATCTGATCCGGATGCCCCTTGGACGCCTCCCGGTGGGGGTGTTCCAGGCACGGCCTACCGGGACAAGACCCCAGGGTCGTCCTAGGACCCGCTGGAGGGATTATGTCTCCACGTTGGCCTGGGAGCGGCTTGGGGTCCCCGGGAATAAGCTGGAGGAAGTTGTGGGGGACAGGGTCATCTGGGATTCTCTGCTGTCCCAACTGCTACCGTGACCCTGTCTGGACTAGCGGTCAACGATGATTATGATGATGACTATTTCTAGGTCAGTATTCAAATTTAAGTAAATTTTTGAATATACCATGCTCAGGCCCTTTCTTTTTCCCCAATTTTTCTCTCCAGTTAAGTCATGCCCAATTCCACCCAGTAGTTAGGACTCCCCCAATCACACGATACTACCTCTGAGACCTGTGATGCTACCGTATCTTTTCGAACTGCTGCTCACACATCGTCATTGGACAGCCGAACGCGCTTGGAGGAAAGCGCCAACTGCTAGATCTGTTGCGTCAGCCAACAGATGCCTGCGCTGACTAGCATCGCGATGAGGGGAGAAGGGAGGCCATCCTAACCCCCCACCCCACCCTCCCACCCCCCTCCACTTTTATGAACATTATGGTTTGAAACTTTGGTAGTGTTTAAATATTTCACCAAACTCTTAAGCTAAGATTGATGAAAAAGCTTTGTGTCTGCCGTTACAGAAACTGTGCAGCCTTCTCGAATAGTGAAAATATGGGTGTGGAATATGAACTTGCATGTCACCATCATGCAAGACTGTAGCAAAATGCCCATTAACCTCACAGCCCTCAGATTATTCTAAAAATGTGGCTGCTTGCTTTTTACGGGCTTCCACTGTGCCGGGCACCGCAGGCCTCCAGCTGCTGTTCAATAAGTCCATTGAGGTAAAGAGAGTTAATAGCTGGTTGGAGGAAAATACGATATCTCCCACTCTCTGCGCTCCACCTGTTGATGTACTGCCTGGTTCCATTATCTGCGTGAGCGTACGCCTGTCCCCTCTCTCCTGCGTCACTGGCCAACCTGTTATTCCATGCTGGTTGGACACTGATCAGAAATCACTTGAAATGCAGAGCTTATGTGTACACACACACATCCTCCATGAAACCGTTACCATGACGAGCGGCGAGAGAGGTGTTAACTGCAGCCAGAGAGAGAGAGAGAGAGAGAGTTGATGTAAATCTGGAAAAGCCATATTTTTTAGAATAATCTGAGGGCTGTGAGGCTAATGGGCATTTTGCTGCAGTCTTGCATGGTGGGTCTGGAATATGAACTTGCATGTCATCATGTTTTACATATCAAAACCTTGTGTACTTACCAGACTTTTTCTTTAGTCCGCTTCGTTTTGACATCTGTGAATACTCCACCTGTCCTCAGGTCTGCAACAGGACAACTGTGGTCCCACGAAAGCCACGGGACTCTATTCTAAACACTCTGGATGAGCATCAAAGTGGCATATATGCAGAACTTTGAATATCTGTTTAACACTCCATTGGCTTTAGTGAAGTATAGTACTATATCTTGGCATTAGGCTAATTTTAGGCACAAATCAACAGCACAAATGAGACCAACACAAGCTTGTTTCCTACCAGAAGCTACATGTATGGCAGACAGATGCGATAAATGAGTGAAAATTGCCATGGGACTTTTTTTTACACGCTTCTACAGGCATGCAGCTCACAGCAAACAGCAAAAAAGAAAAGGACTATTCACTTTTATTCTGATGTATCTCCCACCCCTCCCTATGTGGTACATATTACCCCTGTGTGAACAGCATCGCTTGTGGTAGTTAGTCATAAAAGCTGTAGACCTCAATCAGATGACTTGGCTCATTGAATTCCTGAACTGTTGCATTAATATGAATATACGATGCGTTCATGCTCTCTTTAGGCTGGAAAGGTTCTGTCAAATATCATTTTTTCTCATCTTTTCTCTCCTGTTTCTGTCAAAATATTGCTTCAAAATGTGCTCCACTATTCCTGGATTGCTCTTGTATGCATGTGCTCTACATCTAAATGAATAATTTGTCTATAGCTGCTGTGTTACAGGCCTGAGCAGAGAGATGGAAGACATTGCTGTCTGAATATATTTATTCTTATAGAGAATTGTACCTTTTCTAAGAGTTATTCTCAACATGCTTATGTCTGTGACCAATTTTTCCCTTTTCTGAAATTTCTGAAATGTCCCAGTATTATAGTCATTTACATTAAAATGCAGATCCTTGACACCACCTGGAAATGCGTGTACACTAAATTTTCTTTTTCTGTTTTTTTGGCAGAATCAAGCATGAGAATATCGTGGCCCTGGAAGATATCTATGAAAGCTCTGATCATCTTTACCTAATAATGCAACTGTGAGTATGCAAGAACATATTACTGCATTTGTGCATGTCATAACTTTTGTTGCTGGTAGTTTTTCACTATTATTGTCACTCCAGAACCACACAGTTGGTTCCTCAGCGTGTGTGTGCGTGTGCATGATCCAGAAGGACAGGTGGAGCTCCCACACTCAAACAGGCCATTAGATTAATTAGACCTTATTAACGAATAAGAATCATCAGCAATGATCTGATGTTCTGCTAACATTGAGGGTGTAATGAAAGGCTAATGTTTCATAATGAGAGCAATCACAATCTTATTTCAGCGAGTGTATTCACAAGAGAGTGGCCTCATTTCAGAAGTGAAAATGCATCTGTAACTTGAAATATCAGGCTGTACTTGCTTTTCTCTCTGAAAAAATTACTTATCAGTCCATGAGAATCTTACATTAGCAATGTGTAGGGTTGGGCAGTATAATGGTAATAGGCAGAGGTCAAGTCATGAATTTGATGACTTTAGACTCGACTCGAAAAAATTGATGCTTTGAGACTTTGGACTCAAAGCGTCAACAGCACCAATGCACCCTCACTCAGCACTTAAACTCCAGTCTTGCAGGAGAAACTCACCAGGCGGACTGACCGTTTTCCTCATCTGTCTGGTTGACCGATTTTAACAGCTTCTGCAGGTAAAACAAGCGCAACATTCACCACAAGGCTGAAGCTGAATTTTTATTCGCCAGCTTGAAGATTAGGACTATTGACTTGGGACTCGAGACTGGCCTGTACTGACTCTGGACTTAATTGAGACTCGACTATCTTGACTTCGGACTTGACTCAGGACTTGAGTCTGAAGACTTGAGACTTGTTACTTGCAACTTAATGACTTGTTCCCACCTTTGGTAATAAGGTACACCACTAGCCTCAGTTAGCTAGAACCAATTTTGTGCTATGGTGTGTGGCACATTGGGCCTACTAAATAAGCTGTTGTTAGATGAGCCTTTCTCTCTTTTCCGGGGTTGACATTTCCAGTTTGGGAAGTTCATTTCCGCTTTTGAGTTTTCATTCATTTCCGTCTGATGATGAGCTTAGAGAGAAATGTTTAATCGCAGTAAAAAGGAGCGAGGAGCCGACATTGAAAGTAATTCGAAACAGCACGTATGTGTGCAGCGCTCATTTCAACCCATCGGACAGCCACGTTAAACCGAAGGGAAAAACTTGGCTGAAAAGGGGGGCAGCACCATGTCGCTTCAGTTAGAGTCAGCGAACAAGGGAAGGCCTGCCTCGGAGACTCTAGATACTAATGAGGAGGAGGAGAGGTGGAACAGGACATGTCGGGATAGACGAGGAAGCCAAGAAGGGTAACGCACATATACAGTGTATATATGAGGCAACCATTACTTACATTGTGTGTGAAATGCTGTTATTAAAATATACCCCTAAAATTTCAAAAACAACCACTGTAGTCTCCCATTTTAATTTCTACACTTCTGTTTATTTTTGTTTAGCTTTGTACTACATTTGAACAGTCATATGTGTTGAGTTTTCATGTTCTCCCCATGTTTGCATGGGTTTTTGTTATGGACTGAAATCATGGGTAGTGTACAAGACCCTCAAGACTGGCTTCAAAGAACTTCTGTGACCAGGTGATAGCAGGTGGTTACTGGAAACATCTGTGGCTATATGTGACACCTACAGTATAAACCTAACAGTGAATTAGTTTATAAAACAGTAAATCCTACATTTCTGGCATTTTGGCTGGCATTTTAAAACATTCGGTTATGAAAAGGTACAAATACAAACTTTTCACCAGGAAAAACTGATTTAAGGTTCACATTCGGACCTTAAAACCACTGTTGAACCCAGTGTGGTGATGACGATTAACATGTGATGTATTGTGCAGCCTTAATTACCTGCACACAGTAGCATTCAGTGACTTCTTTTACTACATATGTAAAGAGTTCTAGAAACAGAATACTTCCCTGTGAGTGGTTCCCCTGCGGTCTCTTATTGGTGTATCTCCCCTCAGTACACACACACACACACACACACACACACACACACACACACACACAGACTCAGTCATGGGTGAGTTTGACCTTTACTTAGGTGTATTAGGCTTTTTTCTCCTCGTGGTCTCATGATGAGTTGTATGCTGTTGTAGGCAGGGAGACAGGGCTTAGTTCCATTAACCATAAGGTCAAACACAGGCCTTCATTGGACAGAGGGCTAGAAAACAAACGGATTAATCTCTCTGGATAAGGGAAACGTCCTTGTGCTGGTGACAGACGACTGACAATTCATCATAGAGTGTATGTGACACAGGGCTTATTGCTGTATGTATTTAGGGCCTCCATTTAAGCAGGGGGCTAGTATGTTGTTTGTTTGTTTGTTTTTATGTAGGTTAGTGGCTAATTAGCAGGGTTGGACAGAATGTTTAGAAAAATAGATCGAATAGAAGAATACTGAATTTTGTTGCTGTAGGAAAAAAACATTAAAAAACATCTCCAAAAACATTATTGTCTTATAATGGATGTTAAAATAAAAAGGTAATTTAGACTTTATCTATCGTTCCATTTATCAGGGAATATTTATACAACGTAAACAGCAGCTGGTGTTTTCAAATTATGTAAAATACCAAAAAAATAAATAAATAAAAAATGAAAATGACAGGATTTTTTTCTCAACAGGATTTACATCCTGGCTGGTACTGGTTTTTCTTCTATTACTGAAAAAATCATTTCTAATTTTAATTAAATTCCAGTTGCTCTCATTGCCTCCTAATCTTCCCCCATTTTGATGACTTGAACTCTCAGGTGGACCTGTTTTGAAGTATCTGTTAAAAATTTCTTATCATCAGAAACTGAAACAGCTTGGAGTTTTCCAGTGGCTAATGTTAGTAATGTTTGCAAGGGGAATGTTCGCTTATTCTGACGGATCAATTATAGGGTGAACTGTTCGTCCTTAAGGAGGAGTTTGTCAGAACATCAGCCTGAAGTAAGAGCCGCTGTCTACTGACCGGCATGGTTCCTTTTCTTTTCTAATGCTACGTGAGACTTTCACATGATGTGACTGTTTTTGGATTTTTGGATGTCACTTTGAAAATTTCAACAAAAAATCAGCAATGGAAACATTTGTTGATACACTTTAATTTTAGCACTATCAAGTCAAGTCAGGTCAGCTTTATTGTCAGTACTACAATATGTACATACAGTTTACTGAAATTGCATTACTCTCAGACCCCATGGTGTAGTGATAACGTTAAATAGATGGCAAACAGGAAAAGTATGAATTAGATAATTAGATTAAGTAGACACAAAAAATACTAGACACTAATCGTAAAAATAACAATTAATTGCAGAAAAATAGAATAATAAAAAATAAGATAAATATAAGAGGTGCTGAAATGAACATTAAAGTGACATAAGGCACAAACAGTTTAAGGTCTGTGGGTATAAATGGTGCAAATATAAACAGCAGTGCAGTTAGCGTGAGCTTATGGAGCAGTTGAAGTGATGGGTGCATAAGAGTCCCTGAGAGTGTCAGAGTTCAGTACTGGGGAGTGGGGGGTCAGGAACCTGTGTTCCTTATCGATTAGGGATGCATCACTGTCATGTTTTCAGACTGAGTATGGGTACATGTTTTTTGGTACCCATCGAGTCCAATACCATGCTGAGTATCCTAAAACGAAGTAGTTGTTAGTGTAAACGAGTGCAGTGTACACTAAAAATTAAATCATTAAAATCTAGCTGATTTAAATGAAGTGCCTTAGCTATGCTGTATTAGTTACCTTGGATCGATTAGCACTGCAGCAGAGAGAAGCAAGCAGAAAAGCGTTTCTGCATAGCTGCAAGTAAAGCACAAATAGTTTTTGTCTTTGCCTCTCTCAACAATAGTCTTTGTAGCAGAGTGACAGCAGAAATCGCATCCGATGAGCTTAAATGTGGAGTTTTATGTCTCATTGGGAGTATTTTGTTTGGCTGTTTGAGCTCTAGCTGAATGTCCTCTAAACCCAAACATACTGTGAGATTTTAGAAATGTTGTTCTTTGGTGTCTCACCCTGTACGTTTGAATAGACCATCTTGTACCAGCAAAGCCTGAGATTTATATGTGAAACACAGGCCCTGCAGACAGATCTGTTTACAGACGATTTCAGATTAAGCTGTTTCGTTCAAATTAACACGCTGCTCACTGAAATGTGCTAACTGTGCACTGAAGCTAAAGCCAGGTGGAGATGTACACGGTAGGACAGTAAAGTCTGTCTATAGCATGTTTTACAAAAAAAAAATATCATATTAACGTTTATATCTGGTATATAAATGGGGTAAAGTTGGCATAGACGATGGTAGCAAATGTGGGGTTTTTTTTTATTGGTAAAACAGTTGTGATTGTGATGTTTACATGCACTAAATAGTCTGATTATAACTGGATTTCTGCAGTTATCAGATTATTCAAATGGTCATGTAACAGCATACTCCGATGTCTTAGAATCTGATTAAATACAATGAGGACTGTATCGGATAGACGGAGCTGGATTTTAGCTCAGTAATCAGATTTCTCAGTGCATGTAAACGCTTATTCATATTGTTTCCAGATTTCTCAGTCTGCGTATGTGCGAAAACAGACTGCAGTACCGGAAATAAGCAAGTAGCATTGCTGCGAGACGCAGCAAAACGCTTTTGGAGTGAAACTGAAACCGAATACAGGCTTGATAAAATGAATGATTTCAGTATTTATCGTCTAGATCATGTTTGTTCATAGTTTCAAGTAAAGTAGCTTGATGTTTTAATCTGGTTACTGTCTGACTCCCTGGGGTTTCACATTATCTGATTACCCAAGTGCATATAAACACATAGATTGGATAACTGACAAAATCTGATTTTCTTCAGTTATTGGATTATTTAGTGCACTTAAACACGTTCTGTGTGTGTGTGTGTGTGTGTGTGTGTGTGTGTGTGTGTGTGTGTGTGTGTTTTTAATGGGCTAAAATCACAGTGTATTCCTGGTGAGAATTTGCAAAGGCTTTATGTCTGCCAGTCACTGGAGTCAGTAACACTTCTGTGTGAGCAGAGCCTCCTTCACTGCGTTTATTGATTAGCGCAGCAGCTGCGCTCGGCTTACGTCACAGCGGGTATTGGACTGTTGATATCAGTGCATGTTTATGAGTATGAGTTAAATGAGTGTGGTGTCAGACCAGTACCCAGTACTGGTATCGGTATCGCTGCATCCCTATTATTGACCATGTAAAACCGTTGTTTCCGCTGTAATTACCTTAACATTAGTTAAACTCTCCTAATCAAGATAAATGAAGTATTTATTCTTTTTTCATTCTTGCATACAAAATAATGACTGGGGTGAGGTGGAGAGCTCCCAGATGAGATGTGTTGGATGTTACGAAACGTCCCTGTGTGAGAGAGGAAGAAAGGGTAATAGAGCCGAGTGAGAAAAGTAAAGAAATCCAGTAGTTGAATAGACTACTGTACTATCAGCAGCTCATCTAAGGTTGCAAACACAAAGAGCTGTGATTGTCACCGCAGGCATGTGTGTGCATGCGCTTGTGGTAGCAGTTATGCGTGATTGTGGTCTTGTTCTGTAAACAGCGCAGGGTGCTTTCAGCAGCAAGTACTGTGCACTGAGGCACAATTTGCAGTGGTGCAACACTACAGAGAAGAATTCACTGGCTGTGCAAGTGCATATTTAGCTTCATTTGCAGATACAGTTACAAAGCTCTCTATACAGTTCTATGAAAAATGCAATTATTCAGTAAGTACTTCTTTTTAAAAGGGGATTTCACAATTTTTTTTACATTTTCTGCGTTAGATTATTGAGATACAGTCAGAAAAGTGAGTGAGTCACAACAGTTCACAGTGGTGGTGATGGGAACCAGACATCTGAAGAGTTTCATGCCTCTAAAAGCTCACTCACAGAAAGTTATATGAAATGATTATTAATACAATGAATGAAAATGCATATGTGATGCCCGAGACATTGTTTTATTATACTTTTGCGAAGCTTTTTTTTTAAAGCTAATTAACGAGAGAGGTATATGCGAGGCAAAATAGACCCCATAGAATTTGTATCACTATTTGATCATTATCAACATAACATATAAAACTCAGAAGGCACATATAGGTTCATGTAAATAAAAGACATTGTGACTCCTGGTTCCTATTGGTTCCTACATCCTTTAAGTACATAAATGGATGGACTGCATTTTAGTAATCTTGATTCAGAGTATATTTTTGAACATTATCACATGAAAAATTAGGTCACTAGGTCACAGATTCTGTACTGGAATTGAATTAAATATTATGAGATTTGATTTTGATATATTTATATTTTAAGACCGTAGATTTGTACTAGCTTTAGTGAGACCATTTCTGCCCCACTCCCCATATTTCTTTAGTTTGGGGATTCGTATTCTTAACAATAAATTAAGATTTTGCCTTGTTTTTATGGAGATGTGTTAACTCTAATGTTATTGCATTGACCCTGACAAGGACATACAGTGTCCAAGAGTATAGGTGGAGAACAGACACTGAATTTCTCATTAGTTGCAGTAAAATATTTGCATTTAAAGTGCTGCAAATTTCTTGCTTAAATGCTTAAAAAACTAAATAACTAATTACTAGGTCATGAATTCTGTACCGGAATTGAATGAAACTGTAACACCGGGGAGCGATGAGGAAGTGGGCGCATGTGCTGAGATAAGCGAGACATTATTAGGGACAAATCCATTTTTAGGGTCAAGACAGTCCAGGGTCAGAGAACCAACATGGATAGAACGAGGGATAGACATAATCAAAAGAAACACAGACTAAACACAATAACAGAGACTATGAAATATAACGGAGACCAGAAGAACAGGGCTGAAATACAAGGAAACCTCGAGGGATAACAATACACAGGTGAGAACAATCAAGGGTGGAGTCAAGAAACAAGGGGGCAGGACAGGGAAGAATCAAAACAAAGAAAGCACATGGACAAGACCAAAACAAAACAAAAGCACATGGACGACTGGGAGGGGCCAATCATGACAGAAATATTATCGGATTTGATTTTGAATATTTATCTTGCAAGAAGGTTGATTAGATTAGCTTTATTGAGACCATTTATGCCCCACACCCCATTTTCCTCAATTAGCTTATTAGGTATTTATATACATAAAAAGATTTTTATGGAAATTAGTTAACTCTAGCGTTTGTTAGTGTTGTTAGCCTTGCATCTCCCACTGTAAATCAGAGGAGCAGATGTCAAACGTGTCTTGGCTAATCAACTGCACCTGGGGTAAGTGATCAATCATGTTGATTAGATTTTTTACCGTAGTTTTACTTTAAGTCTGAGAGGATGCACTCGTTTGAACAACAATGTACCATAGCATGGTAATGTTTGGAGGCTTCCACAGTGTCACTGCCGTTTTCTGCCTGAATCTGTGACACTCCTTGAAGCACGTGTGTGATCTTTGCTGCTCCTCATCAACCCTGATCTGGCTTCTTCCTTCCTTTTTGTGCAGAACGGATTATATTTGGTGTGGTTTCATTTTGGGAGGTTTCCTGGGAAGAAATGAGATTGTGATGCTTCTCTTGTCTCACTGCATCAGAATCAGCAGTTCTGTAAATGGTTCCTCATCAGCCACATTTACATGCAGCCTCATCATCCGTTAATAATCCGTATAATAGTTGAATTGAAATAGAAAACGCCTGTGTAAATACCTCATTTGGAATAGTCTAGTCCGATTGAGGCCATTTGGAATCAAATTTCCATCGGATTGAGCAAGGTGGTTAAATCTGCGAAATAATCGGTTAAACAGAAGAATAATATCCGTGTAAACACCTGTAACTCATTAAATTCCCGATCTGAAAGTTTAAATACATTTTGTGCTTGTTCATCGCATCATAGGGAAAGTTTATAATGTTGAGCATGGCGGAAGCAGAAACTGGTCTGCAGAGGAGATGAAGTTTATGCTCTGATCTTTAAAATATGGCTGTGGGACGGACGTCCAGCTTATCTGTCTCAGAACACGACGTCTTCCTCTCAGCCTTTAATAAGGACATGTGAAGGACGTTTTCCTGAGTCTGACATCATTTTGAAGTAATTAAAAGCACAAGCACTGCTCACTGCTGCTCATCTCACTCTGAATGGACTCACAATCGTTGTCATGGTAACGTCTACCCTACGTGATTCTCTACGCATGTGTGTAATTTTGGATCTGATTACTTGTAGTGAGCATGTAAGTGGAGATTCTCCACCAGATTGTTGAGTAGAGTGAGCATGAATACCTCAGTCTTAATCTATAATGGGAATGCATTTAATCATATTAGCAAAATTCTTTGCATGTAAACACAGCCATTGGTTGCTCTGCTGATCTCTCAGCTCCAGCCCTTCCACGCAGACCTGCTTGGCTGTTTTTGTCGTATGTTCAACTCATTTGTTTGGCCTCTTATGTTGTGCCTCTAGTTTCTTCTTCAGCTTTTTATTTCTGTGCATCATTCATTTTCTTCTCCTCTCCCTGGTCACGCTTTATGTCTCTGGGGTTGTTTTGTCTCCGGTGTTGCTGGACTTGGATCCACTGTCTGTTGCTTCCACAGTAGGTTTTTCTGTTTTTACCACCACATCCTTTTATAGCTGGGCCCTTTGCTTTAATAGCCTTTGATGAGGAACTGGAAGATGTTGTGGTTGAGAGCGTTTGTTTCGTTTTGGGTCTTTTGTTGGGTACAGTTATGTAGATGCAGTGTTCTCAGGTTTGCTGAGTTGCTCTTTTTCAAATTGCTTGAGTCATTCTGCTGCAGACTGTACGGAGTAGGAGTTGTGGCCCTTTTCCCAGCATGCCAACACCATCGTGATGCTATCTGGGGTTATGTTCTTTTTTTGCTGGTGAGCTGTGCTAGCTTGTCAGACTCATCCTTCATTCGCACACTGTGGAAACCAGGTGTATATATAGGATAGGAAACCTTTCTATCTTGAATCCAGCAGTTTCACATGCCCTATATAGTTGGTCCCGAGGGCTGTTTGCTCAAATTATGGAACCCGAAATGTTATTGAATTTACCCTGACAAGGACGTACAGTGTCTGAGAGTGTAGCTGGAGAATAGAACCTAAATTAGTCTCATTAGATACTGTATCCTTAGCTTTTCCTCATAGTTGGCCATCCTGAGTAAAAGTAGCATGCTGTTAGGCCAGGCATAGGTTAACAAGAGTTCTTTAGTAAAGAAAATAGTTCTGCTTAGAACCATGAGCACTCCAAGAACCTTTTGCATAAATAAAGAGTTCATTGCATCATAAAAGGGTTCTTCAGATCCACAGAGAATGTGCTGTACGTGTTTCTATGTTTAATTTTTTCGAAAAGGGGTCCATACAGCACCCAGAAGGGTTCTTCTATTGTTACGTTGTCAAGCTTGTGATGATAGAAGAACCCTTTTGGGTGCTATATAGACCCCCTTTCCAAATGGTTCTATAAAGATCAATCTGTAGCACATTTTTAGCAATCTGGAGAACCCTTTCATGATGCAAAGAACAATGTAATCTTGCAAAATATTCTTTGAGTGCTCATGGTTCTATATACAACGATTTTCTTCGCTAAAGAACCCTTAAGAGTGTTCTTTAGGCTACTTCATGAAATATATAGCATAACAATGTTTGTATGAGTGAAATGCCTTTAGCACAGCGTCAAACTGATGAATGGACTGTTTGGAGAAAAACTGATGGAATCATGAAATCATTAGGAATTAGAATTAGAGTGTAATTGCTGTGCCATTTAAGGTGGAAAGAGAATTTTGAATAAGAGGGAAACTTAGCTTCATTAAATTTCTGATGTTATTTGTCTGATATGTGCATTCCAGACATTCCTGCCTTCAACCGTGAGACACTACTGTCGCAGCCATCATTATCAGCTGATCCACGGCTTCTTTGTGCACAAGACCCTGAGACTGTGGCCTTATCTGATGTAGCTGACGAAATACATGGTTCTGAAAGAATTTCAACCAATATATCAGATGGACTGATATATCACCTGCTACTGTTTAATACATTTGTACATATAAAAATGTTGAAATACGATTTTAGAGATTTTCCCAAAATTCAAAATAGGATACAGTGAACTAAACGTATATTGTAATGATGCAATGTAGACATGAGCTCAAACGTCTTCTAACCAGTTGTAGATATGAACTCATCAAAGCTGCTTTGATTGAGAGCGATCCAAATTAGAAGGAATTCTCTACGTGGGCTGTTGATGCTAGTGGACACGACCTCGAGGCACTTCCTCTTGGACAGTCTCTGAGCAAAAGCTCCAGGCCACTGAAAATGAGATCAGGTTTTCTGGCTTGATGCGGTAAAATGATATGCACTGATGCTTTCCTGTGTAAAAGGGCAAAGAATGTGCTGATTGTAGTTCAAGTTCCAGAGAAGAAAGAGAAAATCTAAGTGATTGAGATCTTGGCCTTCTGCTTGATGGTGGTGTTTTGAGAAAGTGGGATGAAAAGTGAGTGGCTGAGTGAAGAAGGATGAAAGAGAGAGAAAGAATGAGAGAGCATGCGATGGTCAGTTGGCTGCTATGTGCTTATGCAGGAGAATTACATAACCTTGGTGATGGGTGGCAGATTGTCCCTGTCATTACTGCACTCTAATCATTAATGTGTGTGTGTGTGTGTGTGTGTGTGTGTGTGTGTGTGTGTGTGTGTGTGTGTGTGTGTGTGTGTGTGTGTGTGTGTGTGTGCACTTGTGCATGTGTGTATGAGCTTTTACATACTTCTCAGGCCAGCAAGGACATGTCAACCCTTAAAGGAGCACTCCAGCACTTTTCAACCTAATTTCTATCTGCTGTATGTGTAGGGCATGGTTACTCTAGAAGATAACATATGAACTTTAATGGCAAAGAATTGAGGCGGTATATGAAATGCAAACAAAAACAAAAAAGTAGTGATTTGTAAATCCACCTTATTTAAATGAAAGGAGTGCCGAGGCAATATACATAATTTGCAAAAGTATTCGGTCGTCTGCCTTCACACGCATATGAAATTGAGTGGCATCCCATTCTTAATCCATAGGGTTTAATATGATGTCGGCCCACCGTTTGCAGCTAGAACAGCTTAAACTCTTCTGGGAAGGCTTTCCACAAGGTTTAGGAGTGTATTTATGGGAATTTCTGACCGTTCTTCCAGAAGCGCATTTGTGAGGTCAAACACTAATGTTGGACAAGAAGGCCTGGCTCGCAGTCTCCGCTCTAATTCATCCCAAAGTTGTTGTGTTGGGTTGAGTGTTCTGTCTGTCAAGTTCTTCTACACCATTTTCTGCACCAAGGTCTTTATAGACCTTGCTTTGTGTACTGGTGCTCAGTCATGTTGGAACAGGAAGAGGCCATCTCTAAATTGTTCCCACCAAGTTGGGAGCATGAAATTGTACAAAATCTCTTATTCTGCTGAAGCATCAAGAGTTCCTTTCACTGGAACTAAGGGGCCGAGCCTAACTCCTGAAAAACACCCCCACACCGTAATCCCCCCTCCACCAAACTTTACACTTGGCATAATGCAGTCAGACAAGTACCGTTCTCCTGGCAATCGCCAAACCCAGACTCGTCCATCGGATTGCCAGGCGGAGAAGCGTGATTGGTCATGATTGAGAACACGTCTCCACTGCTCTAGAGTCCAGTGGTGGCGCTTTACACCACTGCATTCGACGCTTTGCATTGCACTTGGAGATGTAAGGCTTGGATGCAGCTGCTCACCTTTGGAAACCCATTCCATGAAGCTCTCTACGCTGTTCATGAGCTGATCTGAAGGCCACATGAATTTTGGAGGTCTGTAGCGAGTGACTCTGCAGAAAATTGGTGACCTCTGCGCACCACACGCCTCAGCATCTGCTGACCCCGCTCTGTCATTTTATGTGGCCGACCACTTCGGGGCTGAGTTGCTCTTATTCTCAATCACTTCCACTTTGTTATAATGGGTCAGCCGTGGGCTGGAGGTTAGAGATCCAGCCTCGTGACCGGAAGGTCGCCGGTTCGATCCTCAGAGCCAACGGCACATGACTGCGGTGTCCTTGAGCAAGACACCTAACCCCCAACTGCTCCCCAGGCGCTGCAGATTGGGCTGCCCACCACTTCGGGCAAGTGTGCTCACTGCCCCCTAGTGTGTGCTCACTAGTGTGTATGTGGTTTCACTTCACGGATGGGTTAAATGCGGAGGTGAAATTTCCCCACTGTGGGACTAATAAGGGTCACTTAATCTTAATCTTAATCCCACTGACAGTTGACTGTGGAATATTTATTGGCGAGGAAATTTCATGACTGGACTTGTTGCACAGGTGGCGTCCGATCACGGCACCACGCTGGAATTCATTGAGCTCCTGAGAGCGACCCATTCTTTCACTAATGTCTGTAGAAGCAGTCTGCAGGCCTAGGGGCTCGGCTTTATACACCCGTGGTCATGGAGGTGATTGGAACACCTGAATTTAATAATTTGGATGGGTGAGTGAATACTGTTGGAAATATAGTGTATTTCATTAGGCCTGTGATATCACGTGCATTGTTTCATAATCCAGTCACAGCCCCAGCTATCATCAAAGATACTATTAATACCATTTTAATAGTTGTTGTCTTCAGGCCCCAAACGATTATTAAGTGTTATTGAAAAGAAAAGTGATGTAAAATAGCTGTCAACATGTTCCTGTGCCAACTTTTTGGAATCTGTTGCAGGCATCATATTTGGAATGAGCATATATTGACCAAAAAAAAAATCATCTTATGTTTTTAGACTGTTTTCAAAGTAATGATGCTCGAACAAAGTTACTAATCGCTGCTTTCTCTCCCTTTTTTATTTTTTTTGTTGATTTGTGAAAATAAAGTAGTACATATTCTGCAGGGAACAAACAAATATATTTGTGCAGAGAATTTCACAATTTTTTCACAATTTTGTGCACAATTTTAACATATTGGATACAAATACAACAAAATGTAAAACAGTAAATTATAATAAATATAAGCACTGCATTAAAAGGTGCAGAAATGTGGGTGACACTTTATTTTGAGTGGACCTTTTTAGATGAATCAAACACTCAACAGACTCAGTAACATGTCAAAAACATGAAGTTGAGGGTTAGGTGTTGTGTAAGGTTGATACGGTTAGGTTTGACTTAATAGAGGCAACATACTAACAGTACACCTACTTAGTGTAAGTAATGTATTAACAGGACAGCTACAAGATATTTTCTTCAGTGTATTCAGATGCTGCACTACTGCTACTTCACTGATATGTTGTTGATGTGTTACTGACAATCTGTTAAGAGTTTATTAATCATCTCCAAAGGGCCACTTCAAAAGTGTGTTCTTTGGGGACGTATTAAATATTTTAACCATAATTTGACCAGGGTGCCCAAATTTTTGCACACAACTACAAGTATCTTTTGAGTCATCGAGTTTTCTGTTCTTTGAAAAAAGATAGAAAAATAATTGTGGAAATTAACCGTACTGACCGCATGATATGGCAGATGGAGATAATGTTGAGAATGCTGCAGTGTTCCTTTAACATATCCGAGTGTCGCTCAGGCTCTGCTGTTAGTCACATGTATATTATAGCCTACTTATAATAACAGTGTAGTTGCACTTGCTCTGTCACCAGGGTATTTAAAAGTATATGATAGAATAGCAAGTCGGCAGTTTCTGGGTGATGTACACAAACTAAAATTAAACATTGGTGCTAAGGTGCTGTCAGTAGTTGGCAAGTGTTTTAGCTGAGACAGCTGTTTTATGTTGCAGTGTATGAGGCAGGCACTTCGGCTGAGAGCGTGAGGAGAAGAGGGAGCCAGTGGTGGAGATAAAACCCAATTCATTTCCTGTCCACTCCCCCCCGCTGCCCCCCACCCCCTCGGAAACCTCATTAGAGTTTGAATTCTGGGGTGTTCATTTGATAGCTGGCTGTGAGCCGGCTCATCTTTTCCCTGTTAATGGTCTTGCCTGTGAGTGTGTCGGTGTGTGCGCATGTGCATGTTTGACAAAGAGAGAGAAAGTTTACTGAGAGGGATGGGGTCTGTCCTCAGTGGGCGAGCTGGAGGTCTGACCCACCCCCTCAGGCTCCTACTGTGCCATCTGTATAAGGGACAAGATTTAGTTCAGGCACACGGAGACACACTCCCACTCTAGTGATGCACAGTGTGTACTGTATCAGGGGTTGCAATCCAAATATTAAGAAGGGCCATTTTGTTCTTTCCACAAAAATCCAAACCACCTGGTGTCTCAGTACATGCTAATGTAGTAGTATAGGCTGAAAAATATAGTATAAACCAAAACGCAGACGTACTATGCTCTGCTTTAAGCTTTAGCTCAGCTGGAGCCACTTTTCCCACATCTCCAGCAGTAAACTTTTTCTCAAAAGTAGGCTGGAGTCAGCTTCTCTCATGCGCCGCTTCTTGTTTGAATGATTCTGTTCCACCTTAAATGGTGCCTAAGTCGCCAGACTCTAACTGCGCTACTGTTTAAGGTGTAACGGGAAAATTTGAACGAGAGACTAACTTCAGCTTCATGACTTTTTAGCGTTTGACAGTTTCTCATTCCAGATTAAACATATCAGGAAACCAGCTGGGGTGATTATAAATTGCTAAATTTCCTTCGGGATCAATAAAGTATCTATCTATCCATCCATCCGGCTGTCTGTTCATCTATCTACCTACCTACCCACCTATCTATCTATCTATCTATCTATCTATCTATCTATCTATCTATCTATCTATCTATCTATCTATCTATCCATCCATCCGGCTGTCTGTTCATCTATCTATCCATCCGGCTGTCTGTTCATCTATCTATCTATCTATCTATCTATCTATCTAGCTATCTAGCTAGCTAGCTATCTATCTATCTATCTATCTATCTATCTATCTATCTATCTATCTATCTATCTATCCATCCGGCTGTCTGTTCATCTATCTATCTATCTATCTATCTATCTATCTATCTATCTATCTATCTATCTATCTATCTATCTATCTATCCATCCGGCTGTCTGTTCATCTATCTATCTATCTATCTATCTATCTATCTATCTATCTATCTATCTATCTATCTATCTATCTATCTATCTATCTATCCATCCAGCTGTCTGTTCATCTATCTATCTATCTATCTATCTATCTATCTATCTATCTATCTATCTATCTATCTATCTATCTATCTATCTATCCATCCGGCTGTCTGTTCATCTATCTATCTATCTATCTATCTATCTATCTATCTAGCTATCTAGCTATCTAGCTATCTAGCTATCTAAATGCAAATATGTCCATTTGTGTCTGAATTATTGATGTTCATCTTAAGTCTCTTTGCCTTTTCATTAGCTACTAGCTGGGCCAGATTGTTGTCTATGATGATAGCAATCTGAGCCCCAACCTTCAGCGTTAATGGTTGGTGAATTAGCAGTTATACATTAACTCCAGTGTTTAAGACCATATAGTTTAAAACTGTTAGAAAAATCAGCAGAGCTTTATTTTACTGGAAAGGATTATTTTATATTTACCTAAAATTCTGCTGTAGAGTCACAACAAGGCTGTAAAAGAGATGCGTGCTGCCAACCCTAGTGCTATAATGTGCATTGCTACACCATTGTACTGCTGGCTAAAGTGGTCAGTACTCTGCAGTCTTAGAAAAAGGTATAAAACTGTCACTAGGGCAGTACTCCTCTTGTCACTGAGGGTACATTTCAGTACTTTTAGGGAACATTGTGCCTTAATCTATTAAAACTAAAAGGTGCAAATACTTTTCCAGGGGGAAAAACCTATTTAAGGCACTCAGTCAAACCTTAAAACCACTGTAGTACCTTCTGAGGGAACATTTACATTGTTTGTTCCTTGATGAATGAAAAATGTACCTGCACAGAACCTTCATTTCCAACATTGTACCTCTCAATACTTTCAGTTCTTAATTTGAAGGTTCCATTTAATGGAAAAGCAAACTTTCCTCGATGTGTTGAAAGAAGAGTTTGATGTAGTATATACATTTTTATTAAACAAGTTTTCCAACATGTACCATTCACCCCAGACTCTACTGGATTTCAGAATTCAGTGGTTTTGTGACCAAAGCTCTTATTGACTTCTCACTATTCAGGCTCCAGCAGTTTAGTCCCCCCCTTCCTGCTGAAATTATAACGAGTGTTTCTGCCTGGACTGCTTATTTAGCAGGCGCAATACCAGTCAGAGCAGATGGCTTTTACAGTTCAGTGCAAATGTCAGTTCCAGAATGGCCATTAAATGCAAGTTATTCATTTTTCAGCACCAAAAAAAAGGAACAAAAAGCAGAAAACATAAATTTAACAGAAAATTACACAAAACCCTTAACAACTAAATGTAGTATAATTTTTTTCAGTATTTAGTGCATCTGCTCTTTGTGTCTGTCAATATCTGCAGGGATATTTTTCCACACCTCTGAAGTTCAGTCTTAGAAGTTAGCTCTTTCTTTGATTAGCAGTTTTTCTTCTTTTGTGTCCACTTCTTTTTCTCAGTAACGGCTTCTTGACAGCAACACATCCTTTCAGATTTTTTCAGATCTGAACTAAAGAGTCGTAGCAGTCAACATGTTCCTGTACCAACTTTTTGGAATGTATTGCAGACATGATATTTGAAATGAGCATATATTGATAAAAAAGTCATGGTATGTTTTTAGACTGTTTTCAATTTAATGCTGTTTGAATGACGTTTACTAATCACGGTTTTCTCTCTCTCTTGGATTAATTTGTACATTTTTTCACAGTTTTGAGCAGTTTTAGTGTGATGAATACAAATAAAACCATGTGGAACCACTTTACACGTTTGAATCTAAATAAAAAATAAGTAAGTTTGTTTTAAACACAGTTAAATGAATATTAGGCTATTTTGTAAGTTTTAGTTAATGTAACAACATTTTTGGTTAGTTTTATATTTGTAAAGATATTTAATTTGAAAATATGATATTAATTACTTTATATTTTTAATAATGTTAATATTTTTCTATGTTTAATTCAGTAAACATATTTTCTGTCATAATATCATTTTGGTATCAATGTGATGCTACTTTGGTATTGATTTTCAATTAAATGTAACATGTAAACCTGCTACTATAACATTACTTGAAATGGTCAGGATAGTTTTGGACAAACCTGAAGTTAAATGAAATAAAGGCATAATGTGACAATAAATAAATAACAATAAAATTGAATGAAATAACTGAATTTCTTTTTGTAAAAGGTCACCTCAAATGACCAGAAAATGTGTTTTATGATCATAAACATATTGCTATATGCTTAGAATTTACTGCTGAAATAAAAAAATATCAGACGCTTTTTGTATTTTTTTTATAATAGTCATTTTTACAGAGCAGATCACTGAAGAGACGCCATCTGAGATCCAGTTTATAACTCAGATTTGTGGAAAAACGAGTCGACTTTCAGTTGAAAAAAAATTGTGAGTTCAGCTTATTTTATTATGAAGGTTTAAAATTTCATCACCATCTATTTGACTGGAAAGAAGACAGTTACAGCCTCATATGAGGTACAACTTTTGAATGAAGCTTATGAAATATGAAAGTAGTGAAGTAAAGAATATGACAAAGTGCGTTTTGGAACCACCGGTGGTTCCACAGAGTTAAAGAGGCCAAGTGAACACATTCTCTACATGCAGCAAACTTAAATATGAAAACATTTTTTGTAAATTTTATTACACACTTTCTATTTATTCGCTGAGTTTAACATATTGGAAAACAACCTTTAAAGTCTTAATATATTTAATGTGCTAAAATATTTGCACAGGTCACATTTTAAGTTGTTTTTTATTTCCCAATATGTTAATTTCAGCAAATAAACAGTAATTGTGCATTATAAATGTGCAGAAGTGTGTTCTCTGTAGAGGACAACCTGTTGTCACTTTGAAAATCAACAAACATGTCATTTGTCCAGGCACACCAAAACCTTTGCATGCAACTGTGTTAAAGGCGGCTCAACCAGTAACCAAACTGTAAGCTTAAATGTTCCTTGTAGTGAAATGAATGAATGCATGAATGAATGAATTGCCGATTTCATGTTACATTTAATTATTTATATTGACTTTTATTTATACTGTTATCCATTTGTTGGCACATTATATCATTAATTGATCGATTGATTTTGTCTGAAAATGATTTGGTAGATCCAGGAATAAATACAGCTGGAATTATTTACAGAAGCACTTCATTATGAACAGATAGAATACAAACATTTAAGGTTTTTTATTTATTTATTTATTTATT
This sequence comes from Pygocentrus nattereri, assembly GCF_015220715.1. Lineage (NCBI taxonomy): Eukaryota > Metazoa > Chordata > Actinopteri > Characiformes > Serrasalmidae > Pygocentrus > Pygocentrus nattereri. Next base: position 50,446,808 of record NC_051211.1, read on the forward strand.
TAGATCCAGTTTCAGGTCATTAGGATTGATTATAGAGCTTATAGGGCTGGATTTTCTGTGCTTTCTTAAAGTCCTTACACCCCCTGCTGGTGGATTACTATAAAAGATTGTTATCTACTCCTCCACATAGAGTCGTATGCAAGTTTGAACACACAGTTTGTTTGTATTTATTTGTCTGTTTATTTGCTTAAATTTAACATTTTGTTATATTTTTATATGTTAAAGTCAGCAAATACACAGTATTTGTGCATTGAAATGTGCAGTGTAGAGTAGGGGTGGCAAACTCAGCCACTAAAGGGGCCGTATTTAAAAATCTCAACAAATCTGCGGGCTGAAGAAGAAATGTTTCTATTGCAATTTTTAATTAGTGTTGTGCTATAAACAAACTGTCCGTTGTTTATTCAAAGTACGCCAAAGCTTCAACAGTAAATTACAGGCACTTGTAGTAGACCTTGAAATATTACACGAATACTTGCAGTAGTTAAAATTTAAATGTCCCCAGTAGGCTCAGTCTCTTACACCTACTTATCTGCTTAAACTAGACACCTGGCATCCTTTCCTTACTGAAGGTTCATTAACATACTTGGGCTCAATTTCTGAGCTGCTGAGCTGCTGAGCTGACGTTTATTGTTTATACTGGCTGAAATGCAGCTAGTGTGTTTGCTGATATGACAGGTGTGGAACCGTGTAGAACTGAGGTTTAACCTCTGTTCTGTAGACTGTTGTTGGGGTAGGAGAGTCCGAGCGCACATTACGTTGCGGTGCTTGCTGGGGACTGTAGTGCAGTGCACTGTGAAACAGGCTAGTCACTCTGCCACTCTGTCCTCTATATCAGAGAAATTCATGCATAATTCGTGTCCGTGGTTTTGCTGCATCTGCAGTGGAAACAAGTGATGGATTTACGTGTAACGTCTTGGTTTTGGTGTATGTCTTTAGAACTTCTTTCATAGTCAATCTCTCTCTCTCTCTCTCTGTAGAGTTTCAGGAGGGGAGCTGTTTGACCGTATAGTGGAGAAAGGATTCTACACAGAGAAAGATGCCAGCACACTCATCAGACAAGTACTGGATGCAGTGAACTACCTTCACAGCATGGGCATCGTACACAGAGACCTGAAGGTGAAAGAACCAGCGCAGATTTACAGACTGACCTTCTTCTTTCTGCCCTTCTTTGTGTGGACTGGTTTTCCTGATTCTGTCTGTCTCTGTTCTCCCCCTCAGCCAGAGAATCTTCTGTATTTTAACCCTCACGACGGCTCAAAGATCATGATCAGTGACTTCGGCCTATCAAAGATGGAGGGCACAGGTGACGTTATGTCCACTGCCTGTGGCACACCAGGATATGTGGGTAAGATAATTATGTTATATAAGACAGTGGAACATAATCATGGACCCAAAGCAGATCAAAGCATGAAAATGGGAACCAGAAATGGATGGTATTTTGCTAGGAATATAAACATAATCATCCTTAACTGTGCTGGAAAGTTTCATTTCAAATCTCTGTTACCGGTTAGCGATGTTATTTTTCGTCCACAACTTGACAAGAATTTTAACTCGATTATTGTTTGTCGTACATACTGTGCCAGATGCATGCGCAAGAGCAGACACTGTGCAAAGCACTCCTTCATACGACCGAAGTACAGTCGAATGTAAAATTCTGTCGGTTTACATGTCTGCACATTTTAATACACAAAGAACATTTTATTTGCTGAATTTAACACATTGGGAAAAAATAAAACACAAAATATGGCCTGTGAAAAAGTTTTGGCACATTTTTTATTTTAGATTTAATTTTTTCCAGTATGTTAAACTCAAGAGCACTTTGCAGAATTGCTCTACGGTTTGCAGAAAATAGCGTGTTTAAGTGTGCTCACTGTAGAGGACGTGTTAGCTTACTTTCACTTTTTAAAAAAATCAATTAACATGTAATTAACTGGTGTTTTGCAACTACATGCACTTATTAGTGCAGCTGAAATTAACATTGGTTTACTAAGGCTGCATATAGGGCAAATAATGTGAAATGTCAAGTATTTTTTTTCTAAAGCAGAAGAGAGCAGGAAGAATGTTACTCTGTTCTTTCAGCACATCAGTTTAGAGCCATTCTCATCCAGTGTTTCTTTTGAAGTCATGCCCTTCTTTAATAATGAAATATTTTAAAAAGTTAATTAAAAAGAAACCTTAGCACAAATAGAGCATGTTAGATCCACTGTAGTTTGTGTAAAGAGCTGAGAACCTTTTGTTTAGACACATGGAATTTCCAGGGACTTTGGCTTTTAACACCATCCAGCGACATCTTCCAGCAGAGAAACGTATTCTCTTTTTTAATGTTTATTTAATAATAGCTGGATAGATTTCCTAGCTAGTAAGTCACAGCGTGTGACAGTCAGTCTGAGTTACTCAGAACGGTTGTACTGGTTCTCCTCAGTCTGTCTCTTCTTCTTTGTATTATGTATGCGGATGACTGTCCTCAAGAAGCTGGAGTACATGACTTTTGTGCCATGTTATGAAATAAGTGGAGAGAGTTGTTGATTTTAGGAAGTGTTTACCGAGCCCCATGCCTACAAGGCAATCTTACGCTGAGTACTGGGAATAGCCTCAATAGCCTTGTCAAGATAGCAAGTCAAATCATTGTGGTACAGGAGACCCAGCTCTCTCTCTCTATCTCTCTCTATCTCTCTCTCTCTCCCTCCCTCTCTCTCTCCCTCTCTCTCTCCCTCTCTCTCTCCCTCTCTCTCTCCCTCTCTCTCTCTCTCTCTCTCTCTCTATCCATCTATCTGTCTATCTGCCTCTCTCCCTCCCTCTATCTCTCTAGCAGGAGGTTTGTCCCTCTTTCCTGCAGTGACTACTTCTGCTCTTTTGAGAAGACTTCACACTGAATGTTTGTACATTATTGTGAGGATTTAATTGCTTTCAGCCTCAAGAGCATTAGTGAGGACAGGTACTGATGTTGAATGGTTAGTTCTGGATCACTGCAGCTCATCCCACATGTGTTGGATGGAACTCCATCACTCCAGAGACCGCAGTTCCACTATTCCACAGCCCAGTGCTGGGCTGCTCCGCAGGGTCCCATTCTATTTGCAATGTGTTTCTATGGAGTTAAACACTTTGTTTGCCCAAATAAATGCAATGGGGGCTGCATTCACTAAATAGGAGTGTATGGATCTTTTTGCCTGTGTAGTGTACCTCCAAGCTCTCAAATATCTTTAGCACAGTCTGATTTTATTTACAGCATTATTTTACACGTATTGTAGCATCCTGAGACCTGACGGTAAATGACTAGCTGCGCTACAGAATATACAGTCTTTTTGATTATCACTTTATGTTGCCTAGCATTTGTGAAACAGATGACCGGGTGATGAAGCGTATGACCAGTAGGCTGTTAATGCTATAGGACAGATGTTATTAACCTTTTTCATCCCAAGGCTCCGCTGTTTATCACTAGAAAGCTTGAAGGCCCACAAGAAAACAAAACTCTATGTACATGTGGGGACCTACTCTTGGAGTATGTAGTGTGTATCAGTGAACATGAAATGTCAGCAGAATATTGGTGTGAGTGGACAACTCAGTATAGGTCCAAGGACCACCAAGGCGTCCTTTGCAGCCCGCCTGTGGTCTTCGGCCCAGTGGCTGAGAAACCCTGCTATAGGATATCAGTTGCAGCCTGCTGTTTTGGTTGTGTATATATATCTTGCGCTGCTTGTTTTTGGTCATGATGTCCAGTGAAGGCATATGTTTGCTGTTGCTGCTTATAATTTAGCTTTAAAATCAAAACTTTGTTTCAAAAATGCTGCGCAGAAGTGTGGATAGTCAGTCCTGAGCTGCTGTCCATTGTGGTGAGCTTTGTGTGCAGAAGATACCAAAGATGAAAAATTCCATATCTATAAAAAAACAACTGCCCAATTTAATAGCTTTCCAACCAAATATGCAATGATATTAGACCTGCATACACCTAGGTTGTCAGGTTTCACCTACACTATATTGCCAGAAGTATTCTCTCGTCTGCCTTCACACGCATATGAACTTGAGTGACATCCCATCCCCAAACTGTTCCCACAAAGTTGGGAGCATGAAATTGTACAAAATCTCTTGGTCTGCTGAAGCACTGAGTTCCTTTCACTGGAACTAAGGGGCCGAGCCCAACTCCTGAAAAACAACCCTACACCATAATCCCCCCTCCACCAAACTTTACACTTGGCACAATGCAGTCAGACAAGTACCGTTCTCCTGGCAATCCCCAAACCCAGACTCGTCCATCGGATTGCCAGACGGAGAAGCTGATTCTTCACTCCAGAGAACACGTCTCCACTGCTCTAGAGTCCAGTGGCGGCGTTTTACAGCACTGCATTCGATGGTGATGTAAGGCTTGGATGCAGCTGCTCAGCCATGGAAACCCATTCCATGAAGCTCTCTTCGCTGTTCATGAACTGATCTGAAGGCCACATGAAGTTTGGAGGTCTGTAGTGATTGACTCTGCAGAAAGTTGGTGACCTCCGTGCACTATGCCCCTCAGCATCCACTGACCCCGCTCTGTCATTTTACGTGGCCGACCACTTCGTGGCTGAGTTGCTGTCGTTCCCAATCACTTCCACTTTGTTATAATCCCACTGACAGTTGACTGTGGAATATTTAGTAGTGAGGAAATTTCACGACTGGACTTGCTGCACAGGTGGCATCCGATCACGGTACCACGCTGGAATTCACTGAGCTCCTGAGAGCGACCCATTCTTTCACTAATGTCTGTAGAAGCAGTCTGCAGGCCTAGGGGCTCGGCTTTATATAGTATATCATACAATTCTACCGAGCAAGGAGGTGACTGCTTGCTTCCTCCAAGACAAATGAAGCACCACTGCGTCTTATAGAACTGCCTCTAACTCCCACGTTGGCTAGCATTGTGCTGAGTGATGGAGAGAGACGAACATCCTACCCTCCCGGAGAGAGAGCAAGGACAATTATCCTCTTTCGGACTTCTGATTATGGATGTCTGACATCACTCAAGATCAAACTTGCTTTTATTCCGTTTCTGAGCCTTGAATGTATTTGTAATAAAAAAAAGATGGTTGTATTTGCACCATCGGTGTTATTTTTCCTTTCAGTTGATAGTTTCCTATATTTAACTATACTGCTAACTGTTGAATACGGTGATGTTTGCATGCAGATGTGCACCACTCTGTGTGAGTCTGTGTAGATGTGTTGGGTGAATAATGCAGCTTATCTGTGTGCGTCCTGTATTTGGCTCTGGAGCTCTTTCTTATCGCACGGTGACAGAGCCACCCTGCAGTTGTCTGCTTTACCCTTCAGATTACAGCATCCAGACTACTCTGAGCAACATTGTCAGATATGCTGTGGCATGCCAAGCCACACTATTCTCACACATGCACATAACACACAATGATGATAATATATGTTTTAAATGTAGACTTAGTTGCATTATTTGTTGCCATTAATTATACTTAAGCACACTTTTTTATTTTCTAATTTAGCCTCGAATCCCTGAATCTTTCGATACTGTTAAGTTTCCGATATTTGAGTGCACATCTGAGGCCCACATTTCATCGATTAGTCTTCAGCTCTGCATGTATTTTTGCTCTTCACAAATAAACATGCTGCATTTTAGTGATGTGCAAAGTAGCCACACAAGCAACATAGGCAGAAATGTATTTTTGGGTAGGAGAAATTGTTAGACACTATTTCCAAACGTGCTGTGTCCTGCTATGTCATAACATCAGGCTATAGCCTATTGCTAACAGCAGCACAGTCATCACCCAACCTCAGGGGTTAGGCAACCCAAATGTTAACAAGAGCCATTTTGTCCTTTCAAAAAAATCTAACCACCTTGGTAGCCACAACATTTCATGTCCATTTTAACATCTTGGCTGTCAATATGTCTCAGTACGTGCTAATGTAATATTATAGGATAAAAAATAAAGATGAAAACGCAAACTTACTTGCTTTAAGCTTTAGCTCAGCTGTAGCTGCTTTTCTCTCATCTCCAGCAGGAGAATCGCCAGCTTGTTATTCAATTTTTTTTGTTCCACCTTAAATGGCAGGTGATGCACCAGAATGTGGCTATATCACTATTACTACTAAAACGGTGTGTGTTCTGTTATAAGCTGTGCATTGTCAGAAGAGTTTGTTATCGTTAATAATAGATCAAGGAAATTTTGTAATGCATGTTTGTGTGCTGATGCCTGTGGCCATTTACAATTTCATGTGTGTGCAGAAAAGCTATATTTATGTTTCATTCTCATGTTTGTGTCTATGCATGATTGTGCACACCTGTGTGTTTTATGGCGGACTTGTTGATGACATCGTGCTCAGGTTTCCTTGGGATGGAGTTTTAATGGCTGTCTGGTGGCTGCCGTGTAATCCATAAACCAGTCAAGGATGCTGTGGTGCTGTGGAGAGAGAGACAGGAGGAAGGGAGGAAAGAGATTGGGGTAGGGGGTTAGTGTTCCTGTGACGGAATACCATGCTGCGTAAGAATGATAGCACTGCGCAGGCATGCAGTAAGTGTATGTGCATGTCTGTTTGTGTTTGTCTATGCTGAAAGGTCTGGCCTGCTTCTCTTTGCCTTTAAATGGTAACAGGCTCCTTCACTCTCACTGCTCTGGATTATAGATTTGATTTGACTGCCATCAACATCTGTTACTATCTAAATTCTGCCCTTGAAAAGATATAAAGATTCCAATCTCTCTCTCTCTCTCTCTCTCTCTCTCTCTCTCTCTCTCTCTCTCTCTCTCTCTCTCACACACACACACACACACACACACACACACACACACACACACACACACACACACACACACACACACACACACACTCTTTCTGTCTCTCACTCTCTCTCTCTCTCTGTCTCTCACACACACACACTCTTTCTGTCTCTCACTCTCTCTCTCTCTCTGTCTCTCACACACACACACTCTTTCTGTCTCTCCCCCTCTCTCTCTCTCTCTCTCTCTCTCTCACACACACACACATTCTTTCTGTCTCTCACTCTCTTTCTCTCTGTCTCTCACTCACACACTCTCTCTCTGTCTCTCACTCTGTCTCTCTCTGTCTCTCACTCACTCACTCTCTCTCTGTCTCTCTTTCAGTCTCTCCCTCTCTCTCCCTCTCTCTCTCTCTTACACACACACACATTCTCTATCTCTCACTCTGTCTCTCTCTCTCTCACACACACATTCTCTCTGTCTCTCTCTCTCTCACTCACTCACTCTCGCTGTCTCTCTCTTTTAGTCTCTCCCTCTCTATGTCTCTCACTCACCTTCTCTCTCTCTCTCTCTCTCTCTCTCTCTCTCTCTGTCTCTCTCTCTCCCTCAGTCTGTCTCTCACTCACTCTCTCTCTCTGTCTCTCACTCTCTCTCTCTTTCTCTCTCTCTCTCTCTCTCTCTCTCTCTCTCTCTCTGTGCCACCTCTTATGGAGAGGTTGTAAATGTGGTGATGTTAAATTGGCTGCAGTCTATAAATAGCCCATCTGGGAATAGACGCTTATTCAGTATTCTTTGCTCAGACTGAAAAAAGAAGCATTTCACGATGGTCAGAGTAAATATAGATCGCAGCAGTGCAACACAAACAGTAACGGAAATATTTACTTGTTTTTATACGCTTTCAGAAAAAAATGCTCTGAACTATGTAGGAAAAAAAACAGAGAAAAACAGGTAACCTAAAATATGAGGACTGTGAAACTGACCCTGAATTTATAATGTGGTTTTTATAAGAGTTATATGTTTAAATCTTTTGGATTGAAAAGGTAAAACACTTACGTACACTGTATATCCAAAGGTTTGTAGACACCTGCTCATCCAGCATTTCTTCTGAAATCAAAGGTTGCTGTGAGGATATGATTGCAGCCACAAGGGCATTAGTGAGGTCGGGTACTTATGTTGGATGGTCAGTTCTGGATCACTCCAACTCATTCCAAAGTTATTGGATAGAGCTCCGTCACTCCAGTGAACACAGTTCAGCTGCTCTACATCCCAATGCTAGAATGCTTTATACCCCGTAGCCAATGCTGGGCATTGAGCATCATGTGCGGCTGCTCTCTAACTTCTTCTATTGGTCAGTGGTATTATATGGAGATTAAAACTATGTGTGGGCCACTGAGCACCTGTATCAGTAATGGATGCACCTTAAAGTAGCTAAGTTTACTAATCACAGTAGGTGCCTGGATACTTTTGCACATATAGTGCATCATAGCAAAACCTTGTGTCTCTGAAATATAAAGGAAAAACACTCATAGTGTGACCTCATCGCCCCTGCATAAGCATTAACACGTCAAAATTTGCAAGATTGCATCAGGATGTTTTGTGAAGTATCACATTGACACAAGGGCATTAAAGTAACAAACATTTTTTGAATTTATAATACTCATATATTATTATATCTTATAAGGCAAGAAATATGCATGAAAATGATCTCTTCAGTGTGAGGGCATCTGTCATATAACTGAAATATGGTGCAGCATTACTTGGGAATAACGCTCCATATCTGTGTTATAAATTAAACTGTCACCTTAGTTTAAAGGCCATTATGTCAATACAATTTCATTTATTTCATAAAATATCTTATGTCCACTTGCTAAAGCTGATCTAAGCAGTTCATAAATGCCCAAGTTTTGTGTTCTAAATATATTTTTCTGTTTGTGCATGTGTTACTAAGTCACTGTGTAGGTATTCGTCAAACAAACTGTAACCAAACATACTTAACTTCGATCTGTGTTAATGTAACACAAATTGGTTTTGAGTGATTTTCAACCACTTCAGATGATGCAACCCTATTCTATTGGCCCAACACGTAAAACGCAGTATAGCATTAGAATAAATATAAATAAAAATGAATACAGTAAAATGTAGGAATGTTTAATTATCTTAGAATACAGATAGGACAGCACAGATTTGGGTCCTGATTTCTCACTGCACTCCTGTCATCACATGATTTGTTAAATTCCATCAGCTGCACATAATTTCACTTATTGAAGGACTGATTAGATAAACTAGGTATTGGAGGGTATCAGTAAGTAGTGGGCTTCCACTTGGAGAGCTTTGGAAATGGTTAAGCTCACATACTGACTCAAATAAAACCATAATATTGTTAATTGGTTTATTATTATGTATTCATTTACACTTACGGCATTTGGCTGACGCTCTTATCCAGAGTGACTTACAATTTGATTATTTTTACACAGGTAAAAGGTGGAGGTAGTGTTAGGAGTCTTGCCCAAGGACTCTTATTGGTATAGTGTGGGGTCTTTGCCAAGGTGTGGATTGAACCCGTCTACAGCGTAGAAGGCAGAGGCGTTAACCACTACACTAACCAACCTCTCACTATTCTAATGTTCTAATCTAAAATTCTTGCCCAAACTGGCCTGAACCAGCCTATCATCACTATAAAGTACTGAATATAGCCTCATGTATTTAACAGTAGCTTCAGCTAAAATGTCCATGTAACAGTTGTCATTAGATCAGAGATAAAGAAAATAAAAAAACAATGCAAAACAATTATGTAATACAATGATCAGCTGGGTTTTCCAACAAAACAAGCTTTTTTTTATTTGGTCTGGATGAGTTTCCATACCGCACTATTTTCACACTGTGCCGTGCTGATATAGCAAGACATTAACACCCCTGTTTAATCCTAAAAGTCTTTGTATGCATAAAGCACATAAAGTATAAATGTAATTTGGGCTCCCCTGAACTGGAATCAAATCACGTTTCATTTACCTCACATCCGTTTTCTCCTGAGCGTGTTGCCACATAAAAACCTGTAATGAAACCTTAATTAATTAAAGAATAGAAGAAGGAGAAGAATGAGAAGATAAGGAGTGAAACTTAAGCAGGGGCACATTTAGGGTAAAATCTGTTAAAAGCGAGAACCCAAACATGAAATTTGAACCCGGAGCACAACACACATTCGAGAAATAACGTTCAGACCTGACGAAGCCATACATGTGCTGGACAAATGTTTAAAGCTCCCCTTTATGTAGCACATGCCTTCTGTGTAGTGCTGTGTATATATATATAATCCATATGGGACATAGATGTGGCCTCATATCCTGGCACTATATTAAAACAAACATGCGTGTGTGTTCAGTGCTTAGCACCTCAGGAAGTTGTCTCATGCCTTGGTTTTCATTTGGAGAGCCTTTTTCAGAATGATTTTCATAAGCAGTGGCGTGCTCGAGCACACAATCACTCTCTCTCCTCCAAACACAATACCCCAGTCTCGGATTAGATGGGGCTTTGAAGCATAGAATAGAGGGCTTTGTGGAGTGAGTGAAAGCTTGTTTCCTGATGGGAGGAAGAGAAAGGAGGGGAGAAAGGCAGAAATAGATGGAACTGTCAGATGACTTTAGAATGCCTTGAGAGTCCAGTCAGACCTCTACCTCCTGTGGAGATGCAGTGTGATTGACGTTGGCACATGTGTGGGTGGCTGACAGAGTTTGTGTGGTTTTTGTAAGCGTTTATGCGTATCTGCCTCCTGAGTGCACTGTGTGTGGACTCACCTCAGTCCAGCAGCCTCTGCTGTAACATCCAGGCCTCCTCATGTGAATAAATATGACACCTGGTCACACAGGCCCTCATTGTTATTTTATTGAACAGTAGACATCCCCCTGTTCTCTCATATATTCTTTCACATATTAGAGAGACAGACAGACAGGTAGAGAGATTGATAGGTAGGTAGGTAGACAGATAGATCGCTTCATTTTTAAAGTCGTCTGTTACAGCAGCGCACTGTACAGTAAAGAGTCATGACAAGCAAAAGTATTGCTGCGTGCTGTTATTACAGGTGAAGAAGAAGTAAAGACATATAGTAAAATATACTAAAACAACCATAAAATATAATGTGCGGTGCAAAAAATAGCACGTAAAATCACATAAATACTATGCAGGTGATAATGCAGTGGTGCATGTCATGTCCAGTGAATGAACTGAGTGAATACACACTGTAAACAATAACATGTTAATAGTATATACATGGGTGTATAAACAAGGTGCTGCAATATGCAATATTTATGGGTGTATAAACAAAGTGGCATTGCACTATGCCATATGTATGGATGTATAAACATAAAAAAGTACTCATAACGAAAAAATTATGTGTCTGAACAAGACAAAACTAAAAAGGAATGAAAGGATGAAATCTAAGAAAGAAACATAGTGAAAAGAAAAGTGGCGGACGTAATATAGGTTGGAAAGAACGTGTCTCGCAACGGAGCTGCCCCAATCGGCTGCCGCTAGAAACAAACATACACAGACTTTGTGTCTGATGAATCATCAGTGAAACCAGTCAGGGGTTTTGGAGCTTTGGAGTGGCAACTCCTGAACAATGCTGCAGGAAGGAGTTGGAGATGTTTGCTGCCCTTTTCTGAGATGTTTGCTGCCTTATACAAATTCATAGAAAGAGTACTGGCCAGATTCAGCTTTATAACATTACAGAAAAGCCTAAAAACCATATATAGCCTGACCCGACTGTAACGGAAATAGTGTATGTTCTTTCTGAACCGTCGTTTCTTTTCAGCCTTTGCAGTCCATTTCTCCTCTTTGGGGTAGTCGTAGACCTCCAGCTAAGTTGGTGGATTTACATTATCTGTGAAGAGAACGCTTTAGTGCTGCTACATTTTGAAATTTGCTGTGTAGAGCTCATCTGACTCAGTATGCTCTAAGCCTATTTTATGCAAGCATACTCCTTATTACATATAAAGCCTTGCATGGTCTGGCTCCTCAATATTCGGCAGAGCTTCTTCATCTATATGTGCCATCCCGTACTTTAAGATTGCAAAATCTAGGCCTTCTTCATGTTCCAAGGTTTAAATTTACTTCTATGGGTGGTCGATCTTTTAGTTTAGTAGCTCCCAAATTATATCTATATCTAGTCGGGATACACTCTATCCTCATTTAAATCTCTGTTAAAGACTTGTTTTCGCTGTGTTATTGTTGTTCCGTTTATACTTGAATGATTACCTGCATTGTTCTTTTGTTGTTTGCTTCTTAATGAGTTCATGCTCTTTGATTGTAAAGCATTCCTTGAGCATATAGATAAAAGAGATGATGATGATCATGATACACATTTGTGCATACAATGTCTTTTAAAGCCTGCCTTTCTGCACAAATGGCTTTCATCAAGTCAAAATAATCAAGAAAGTCCTGTTCAACATCTCACATGTTTTACATTGCCATGTCTTCGTTGAACAAATTACTTAAACAGTAACCATCATTGATGGAAAACCCTTGTATTTAATACTAGTAGAACCTCTTTTATTGGCAAAAACCTCAGCTAACACTTAAAAAATGATAACTTATTTTCTCAAAACAATTACTTGTGTTGAAATAATCACACACTTGACAAGTAATAATGCATTTTTTGTCAAAGGTAAAATTGCAATCTAATTAGTCACAACTTGAGCTTGAAACGGAGAATGAAAATGTTGAAGCTCTTAGCAGATTGGCCACCCCCACCTGCCCAGAGTGCTGACAGAGTGTAAGTAATTAGTGCCTCTTTTAGCAAATGTGCCACTTATTTTCACACGCCATTAAAATAAGGCTCTGAAGAGTTGGTGAAATTTCTGAAGTCTTGTGGGTTAGTGGATGAATTCTTAATACAGCATCACATCCTTGTACACTTACTTGTGTTCCTCCCTCTTCTCCTCAGCTCCTGAGGTGCTTGCTCAGAAGCCTTACAGTAAAGCAGTTGACTGCTGGTCAATTGGAGTAATTGCCTACATCCTGTGAGTACTGCATTTTAATCTTTTATTTCCTTCATGGTTTAAGTTTAAACAATCAAAGCACATGCCTCATTTGAGTGAGACCATCTTATAAACCCTCAAACATCTTGAAAACATTCAGACTCTTAAAAATCCAATGCCCCTGAACACTTTGGCTAGCTGGGCCAGGTGAGTTAGCCTGGATTTAAGGCTAAACTTCTGAAGGGTGACGGATCTCCAGGAAGTGCAAGCACTGGTCCCTGAGCATCACTATTCTTAGATGAGCTGATCAGTTACAGATGTTATTTTCCATGTGGCTTAATCTCCTTATATGGTGTTTATATTTTGGGGCTGTTGTAGTGTTTCTGTGTCTGACTCATTAAAGCAGGGATTTAGTGTCCCCTCACAGAATGAGATGTGTTTCGGAATTGTGTCTGAGGATGAGGAATCATTTTGTGTCCGATCAGCTCTTGCTTGTTTCCAGCCTCCGCTCCCCGTGTCTGTTTCCGTTCCTTGTTTTCTTGCTCCTGCGTCTCAGTTCTTGCTTCCTTACTGTGTTTGCCTCCCATTTGCAGCAGTTTTTCAGTAGTGCCTACAGGCTTTTGCTCTTTTGCATTCATTTAAAACTGTAATGTTCGTTTGGCCGGTCAGTTTGCTAATATACATTGTATTGCGAAATGTATGTGCGCGTGTGTATGTACACACACACACACACACACACACACACACACACATACACACACACACACACAAACACTCCCTTTATATCAAAAACAGGATAGCAAAACAGCAGAGGGCGCCTGCGGGCGAGGCCTCAATGAATGAGAGTAAATGGAGCTCAACGGCTAAAAATGAAAAGTTAACATAGCTTCTAATCATGTATACAGAACCTTCCTTTAAGTTGAGAAAGAAGAAAAATGTATTTCACTAAAAAGCAAAGAAAACTCACCTGTATGTTTTATTTTTTCTACAGCAATGGGTTTTGGGCAGCAGAAGGCGGGCATTACTGCTACTGAGTGCTGATTGGTTGGTGAGCCGGAGCAGCTCATTGGCTGTTTATGCTCACTGACATCATGAACGTACATGAGATGCCGTTTTAAACTCATATAACTTGAGTTTAAAAGCTCTTAAAATATAACAGCAGTGTTAAAATTAATGTATTCTTTTACATAATAGATGTTGAAGCATTTAGAAATTATTGAAATGCTCCATATTAACCCATTCATTTTGGATTCGCTTGGGAGCGCCCTCTAGTGTTTGAGAAACCCAGAAGACATTACAGAGTGGTAATGTTCCTCTCTGGAACTTCTCTGGTGTTATCTGTGTGTGTTTGTAGCATACTGGTATAAAGGTTATGACAAGGGAGGAAGAATTTAAACCATTATTTTGGGTGAACCGCTATATCACCCACTACTAAATGAAAAAGTATGTATAGTTTGATATATGACCATGGGGCAGTCATGGGCTGAAGGTTAGGGAACCAGCCTCACCGGTTCGATCCCCAGAGCCGACAGCACATGACTGAGGTGTCCTTGAGCAAGACACCTAACCCCCAACTGCTCCCCGGGCGCTGCGGATTGGGCTGCCCACCACTCTGGGCAAGTGTGCTCACTGTCCCCTAGTATGTGTGCGCTCACTAGAGTGTATGTGGTGTTTCACTTCACGGATGGGTTAAATGCGGAGGTGAAATTTCCCCATTGTGGGACTAATAAGGGTCACTTAATCTTAATACTTAAAGATAGTAAAAGGTTTAGTTTAGTATTTGCCAACAGCATCACACAGAACAGTGGAAAAACCTTGTTAAGGTAGTAATATGAGTGTGTGTGTGTGTAAATCCACTGTTCTCCCTTTCATCACTGCTACACTGTTCTTTCTTTCTCCTCCCAGACAGCTTACATAAAACTGTCTCATTTATCCATGCTGCAAAGTGTTTGTGAAGCTACTTGAACATTTTCTCAACAAACTGGTGATTCAGTAGGTCAAGAGTTTCTGAGGCAGCCTCACTCCCCTCCCCCTGTACTGACTCACAGCTTTACAGGCTCAAGTAATTCTTTTCCTAACCTCCTGTTAAGACTTTTTACTTTTGAAGATGGTGTGTACTGGAGCAGGAGTATGCCATAGTTTGTAGTGTCTGTTCATTGTTCAACAGTAAATCACTATTCTCAGTTCACTGTGCTCTGTTAACTGTTCAGAAGTCTAGAGTAGAGATTTCCAATAATATAAAGCCACTGTTGTTGCAGATACCTGTATAAAATTATTCTAGTGCAGAGGTCTTTAATTAAAATTCAGTGGGGTCCAGTTAGAGAAAATTTCCTCAAGCAAAGGTCTGGCAATTCATAATGTCTTGTATCATGATTCAGTGCCATATAGCCCAGAGTGGTGGGCAGCCCTATCCACGGCGCCCAGGGAGCACTTGGGGGTTAGGTGTCTTGCTCAAGGACACCTCAGTGATGGACTGTCGGTGCTGGGGATTGAATCGGCAACCTTCCGTTCACAGGGCCAGTTCCCTAACCTCCAGCCCACAACTGCCCCCACAGTCTCTGACTGCGAGTCACTGCCATAATATGTGAGTCATTGCCCCCAATGCAGATCTGATTGGCTGAGTAGCGTCACACGTGATATTCACAACAGATGCAATTGGTCTGTGAGTTTCCTGGGCCGCTAAAGCTGCCATAAAGGCTATAAAAAGTTACGCTGATTAAAATAGGACCACCCTGTCGAAATTAAATAATTCTTCATAGCTTATCGGTTATAGGTCCAGGCCTGCATAGGACGGAGTTTGGGTCTGGACTTGTTAGTGACCTCCGTTCTAGTGGGTTAGTGACATATTAGGCTTTCAAAGAGATCATCAGAGAAGTCTTTAAGTATATTAGGTGCACTTTTGCATCTGCAAGAATGTATTCACTGTGGTATTTGTTTCACAGCTTTTATAATGGTATACATTCATCCTAAACTGGATAAAGTTTTTCAACACAAAGTGTCAGGTGGTAGAATATTATATTTTAACCATGCCTACTGGTAATGTGTACAAACTTGCCTTTGTACTTGTACACCCATATAAACCTTTGTCTTTGAACTAAAAGATATGCCTTTTTTTCCAAATAAATATAGTAATAAACATTATAATCTTTATTTTGTTTAATAATAACACCAGAACTTGGTGAACTGAAGCAGCCTGGCCATGACTCAAAATTGACCGTTTTTTCAGTATTTGTGAATAGGGTACTGACCGTGGCATTGCATCATGTCGCTTGGGATGTTCTTTATGACACTATGCCCTGCCCACTCTTTCTTAAAAGCATGTCAGAATACAAAATCCTTTGTTACTGGTTGTGTCGCATGACAGATGAGGAAATCAGAATTCAGACTAGAGCTCTGTCCCTCTTTTTTATTTAGAGGTTTATATAACAAAAGTATTCTTTTTAAAAGTTTACTTAATCTACATAATATGGTTGGACAGTCAGACATCTTTAACTTTAAATGGCTTAAAAGATTAAAACGTATTTTGCACTGGAAATATACTTACATAAAAGAGGAACTGTAAAATAATGCGATTAAATGTCAAGTATTTATTAAATGATTTCATTTAAAAATGGACACGGAAAGTAAATCAAACATGCAAAAAGTCATTTTAGATGTGTCCAAAGTAATGAACAGAGCTAAAGACAGCTGTATTATAGGTGTAACGTCGGTTCACTCTCTGTCCTGGTCTTTCTCCGTTTTTGCCTTTTTCTTGGTTTCCCAGTGCCATGTGTTTTTGTATGTCTGCCAGGTGTCTTTGTTTTTTGTGTCATGTGCCTTTGTTGTTGTTTTGGTCTGTCTCCTCCCTGGTCCTGCCCCCTTGTTGCCTACTCCACCTCCATGTAGTCTGTAGCCCTGCCCTCTTATTAGCCTCAGGTGTTTCTTGTTTCCCCTCAGTGTATTTATACCCCTGTGTTTGCTCAGTCCTTTTGCCTTGCATTGTCTATATCCCCTATTGCTTGTTTCCTGTTTTCACTGGTCTTAGGTTTTGTTTCTGGTTTAGTTCTGTTTTAGTTCTGTTTTCCTTCTGTTCCACAAACCTCTGCCACCTCTGAGTTTCTCGACTTTGTTGAATCTCACTTTAAAAAAAATAAAGCAACTTGCAGCCTCTTCGCCTCCATCGATACAATAGGTAACACTTTACTGTAGGTTACCATTCATAAGGCTCCTGGAGACCTGCCTAATCTTGTCATGACAGCTGTCATAACCCTACATAAATGTTTATAAATGCTAATTCCAAAGGGCATCATCTGTCATGAAGGCTACTTTAGCTAACTTTGACCAAAATTAGCAAATGTAACCTTAATAGTGAATAATGCTTACAGGAATAAGCATTTATAAACATTTATGTAGGTGTGACATAGTTATGAGCAGTAGCCAACTGTCAGGTGTTACTACTTTACACCCAGAATGCATCATATTTTAGAATTGGTGAGCAATCTTGAAGCTGGGAAGTTGTTAAAAATTGAAATGGATCATTTCAGTTCATTATTTATTATTTAATAACATGTTGGACATAGTGAGCCATGTTGAATAAAACTTGGTGTCTAGTTTACAATATTAGTTTTCAAATGTGTTATTAATATGAGAAGAGCTTAGAAACTTCCAGCAGTAGCATAAGTCAGCTCTGTGTGTGTGTTTTTGTCTGTGTTTTGTTTACGTGGTGTTTACTAGATGTTGAACTGTATGGTGCCTATGTTCCTCCCTTTAACCAGCGTCTCTGAATCGAGCCCCAGCCAGTTCAGCTTGCCCTCAAAGCCCGATGTCACGGCTGATTGGCCTCCTCTCAGGTGTAAAGATTGCATTGGCATTCGGGCACATCCAGCGCTAATTCTCTTAGCGACTGTGTAGCTAACCTGACATCAAGAAAGGAAAACACAAAGCTAATCGGGCCGAAATCAGGCAGAAAATTGCCAGCCTTCTCCTCCCCAGCGCCACCGTTAGCATGCATACCCATGGGGAAAGGCATTTTAACGACTTTGATGATTAGCAGAGAGGGAAAAAAGTATTCCACAAAATATATTTTTGAAATCTATTCAAGCTCTTTGCTCAGGCTTAATCAGCTTAATCAGCTGTCTTCTTTCCCAGCAGGCTATGGGTGCCACAGCTACTTAAATGACTGTTTATTTTGGTTCTTACATTTAAAGGGCGATGCACAGTGTATTGACTGTAAAATTACCATGAGATGCAGTAGTACTCCATTGAACAACTTCAGTTTCTGCTGCCCTTCCAAATTACAGATGTGAAATAATGGCTTAGGCGAAAACAATATTTGCATAATCTGAAAATAATCTGAGATAATCTGAAAGCACTGTGTGGTTTGAAGATGTACAGCATTTTTCTTCATTGCCTGTACATTCCACACAATAACTCATCACTGCCACTGCGGGAGAGAATTTGACTGGAGTATGAAAACAACCTTGTGTTGAGAATGATGAGAGATTCTGCTCAAGCATCTGTATAGAAAAGAAAAGAAAATGTATAAAGGACGTGATGTGCATTTTTGCACCAGCAAGAATCCGTTTACTGTGCTGAATATGTCAGATGGTACAACCACACATTTACCAAAAAAACAGTATTTTGTTGGTTGATTAGTTACAGAAAATGCATTAAAGGGGACAATCTTGGGCTGAAGGGAACCAGCCTTGTGACCGGAAAGTTGCTGGTTTGATCCCCTGAGCTGACATTACATGACTGAAGTGCCTTTGAGCAAGGCTTCCAGCCCCCAGCTGCAGATAGGGCTGCCCACCGCTCCGGGCAAGAGTTTCAGTAACATGTTTTATAAAATTTTCTCACAGTCACTGAGCAGAGAGGCCACATGACATAGAAGAAGAACCTGACCGGACCTCTTGTGTGTATTCGAAGTGCTGATTGGCTCACAGATAGAACCTTATAGAACTAAGTTAGAGTTTGACTTTGGAGATAGAACCTTTTTATTTTCTAGATAAAGAGTCCAAAAATGCATACAACTCAAAAAAACATCTCACGTAATGGTCAGAGGTTGTCGCAGAATAATATGTGAATAACTGTTTTTGACATAAATGTCAGATAAAACCTTTTAATTCAGAGGGGACAATATTGTGAAGCAGTGTGATTTCATTTGCCGCGATAACCCCCACGTTTTTTATCTGTCAGTTTCAGCCTCTGCCGCCTGCTGTAGTAAAGATGACTGGTCTCCTGATTTCTTCTCTTTTAGGTTGTGTGGTTACCCTCCATTCTACGATGAAAATGACTCCAAACTCTTTGAACAGATCTTAAAAGCTGACTATGAGTTTGATGCACCTTACTGGGATGATATCTCTGACTCAGGTAATTTGTGTGGATGGTATTTGTTTTGTTGCTTAGCGAGTGAGTGATTGTGTCTTGTGTTGCTCTTTGGCTTGCTATAGCTTTTCCCAGCCTATATAAACTCACACCACTGGAATCTACAGAGGTGATTTGGGTCATGGTATGGAATTCATCCATAAATAGCTGTTAAACCTGCCGCACACACACTGACAAATATGCACTTGCAGTTATCCATGAGTAACCTTGTGGTCTGCCAGTAAGAGTGGAAAAATGTAAGCAAGGTTTTAGTTTTCAGTAAATTGTGTCTGACCACTCACTCTGGCATTTGACAAACACTTCAGGCTCTGGCATTTCACATCTGACACCTGTTTTGAGTTTCAGCACTTGCTGTAGGTTTTCCTGAAATGGGTCCATGTCAGTCTGTTTCAGTAGTGCAGGAGTTTCTGGTGTAAATATAGAATAGAACTGCTATTTTAGCAGCAAACACAAAATCTTTTTAAACTAAACAGGCAAAAGCAATAATAAACCTAAATTAGAGTCTTACATGACTGCACACCAGAACCTTTTGGTGCGAAAATGTTAATCAATCTAAATATATTCATAAACAAATGTCTCCGCTTGGTTTAATTTACTAAAGAGCTAATGGACCGCTCTTTGATGGCTGTTTGAAGTGGCTGAGCTGTGAAATAGTGTCACACTCTCAGGTTTGTGGTGTTTGTGTTTGTTTTCTTCAGCCAAGGACTTCATCGGCAGTCTGATGGAGAAGGACCCTGCTAAACGCTTTACCTGTGAGCAGGCCCTCCGCCATCCATGGTGAGTCTGATTCTCTGACCCCTGCCCTGGGTCTGAAGCCACCATCCTGCCTAGTTACTGTTGCTATGTCTGCCAAACTTTCAGCATAGGCCGCTAGCGTCTATAGCACCGTGATAACTGATAGACTGAAAGAAGTGCAAAGAGAATTACATCTTAAACATCTTAGAAAACCTTTTATTATTCAGAATCAAGCTGTGTTTACAAGATTTTCACATGACAAAATCTGAATGCAGGCGAATTCATAGCTTAATTACAGTCAAAGCAAACAAACGCTTTAGTTAAAACACTTTGGGCGCCCCTGATCACATAACATGTTTTGTTAAAAATAAGTTAAAACAAACTCTACAGAGAACACACTCCTGCATATTGGAAAAACAATAATAAGGCATGAAATGTGGCCTGTGCCAAAGTTGTGGCACCTTTTGAACTTAGCAAATAACTAGAAATTGTGTACTAAACTTTGTGTTTAAAAACGTGACTGAGTAGCAACTGGTGTTAGATGAGCTAACGGTAAAGTTACCACTGGAGCATTGTTCTGTAATGTTATTTATCTTGGATATTATATTAAGATGTGTCGGCAAATAATACAAAATAATAGGAAAATAATACACATTTGTCTTCTGGGTTATTCTCAAAGACTCTTCCAGTTCTCAACCTACTCATCAGATTATGCTGTCTTTACCAGTGCTGGGGTGGGTAAACGGGAGAGTCAGGAGAATTCCTGGTGGGCCGATAGCGTTCTGGGCTGATTACTGTGAGCTAATGTATAAATTCAGGCGTAAAAACAGAAGAATGATCAAACTGTAAATGTTAGATGTATTTCTGTAGTAATTACTTAAGTATTAAAGCAGTGGATAGAGATTGGATAAAGCTGAAATTCTCTTCATTTCCCGTTCCACCTTAAATGATGTAACAGTTACGTTCAGAAGTATGTATAGGTGCTGGTGTGCATCTGCTGCACTAACTTAGGATGGAACAGAAAATAAACGTGCATGACTGTGATTCTGGCCTGTGTGTGTGTGTGTGTAGCTCTGCTTCATGTAACTCCCAGTCTAAAATCCAGTAAAAGTTCCACTGTGGCCCTGAACTTAACTCACCTGTGAATCCCCATTAAGCAGGCTAATACTGTCAGTCATTACTCTAGAACTTTCTCTCCAGGGCACACGGAAACCTCTTTAATACATACTAACTTGTCTAATCACAGTGAGGCTAATTTTCCATTAGATATTCCAGAACGTAATTGTCAATTAGCATGGCCTTTAGAGACCCACTTAAGGAGTCATTAAATGGGCAGAAGAATAAATGGGCAGAAGAAAAGAAGTCAGTAGGTGGAGATGTGTTTCGAAAAGAGAGGAAGGCATAATAGGTAGTGGTCACTATCTGGTACCGTGAATTTTAAGAATAGTTTGGGTTTTTTTAACATGAAGATTGTCTTTTATCTAAGCTGATGTTGTCTGTCCACTGATTGTTTTGCAGCTTGCTCCCTGAATAAGTTATGTACATACCTGACCTCCCTGGTTTTACTTCTTTTTTTGGGGGTGAATTTTATGCCTGCAGCAAAAATAGCAACAAAATACAATGTGAAATTCCTACTGATGCTAATTGGACTAGACTTTCTCTTCACCTTTTGAGTTTTTTTTTTACACTGTGTAAATGTGTTTTCCAGGATTGCTGGAGACACTGCTCTCTGCAAGAACATCCATGAGTCCGTCAGTCGTCAAATGCGTAAAAACTTTGCGAAAAGCAAGTGGAGGGTGAGTTTGAAGTGTGAACAGACGCCCTGGAATTAGTCAGAGATTTAAATGCATGCTCCCTCTTTCTCATGCTCTCTTCTTCATGCGCACAACAGCAAGCCTTCAATGCCACGGCAGTGGTGAGGCACATGAGACGGCTTCAGTTGGGCAGCAGTATGGGCAGCAGCATGGACGCTGGTCACACGGGCAGTGCTGCCCAGAGCCGAGGGCAGGCAGCAAAGTTGACAGCAAGTCCATCACCAAACCAAACCCAAACCCCAACCCCAGCTTCAGCCATCAGCCAAAACCAGAAACCTGCTCAGAGCCAGAACCAGTATCACATTAACAACATGTCTACAGAGTCACCCCCTATACCACGAAAAGAGTGTAAGTAGGAGGTTTATGGGAAACTGTTGGTGTGAATTTGAATGTTTCTACATTTATGTGAATGTTTTTGTGTGTACAGTTTTAAAAAGTGGGTTCTTTTGTAAAACCTTCATTTAATTAGGATGTTTCTACAAAAATGAAAAAAAAAGGTTCTTCACAAAAAAAGGTTAACATTTATCACTTGAAAGGTTCCTGAGGGCAAGGGTTCCCAACCTTCGTAACAGCATGGACCAACCCACAGTCCACAGCGGTTTTGACGGGGCTTATGTGGTTAGCCTGTGTTTCGCTGCTGTTGAGAAATGTTTTGTCTACAAATGACGAAGAAACTAAGCAGCTTCACAGCCTCATTCTCTAGCTTCTCATTTGTGTACCACACACAGTAGTTTTGGTGTGAAACCAGAATTGTGTGAAAACATTTGTTGTAGCTGAGTTCATGTTTTTTAAGAGTAATGATGCTTTTTCTTCTTCGCTTTCATTCTTGTCATCAGTATTTTTTCTTAGGTTTGTGGCCCAAATGAAAAGTTTGTTAGTGTTGTTTCTTCATTTTTGACTTCTTTACTTAACCATCAAGTGATTGCAACAGCAACCTACACACATGTACAAGGCCGTACAAAGATGTAATGTAGGTCGATATGATAAAAAAATGTATATTAATTGCATTAACAATATTAAAAAAAGTATTTCAGTAGTGCATTACTAACTCCCCCAGCATTGTTGTGGCCTGGTATTAAATGATCCATGGCTCAGTATGCAGCCTGGTGGTTGGATGGTGGTGAACTTCTGCTTAAGTGAACCAAAAACGTATTCTGACGTCACTCTAAAGAACACTTAAAAAAAATTATACATGTTGATTTGTGGATTTAAACCTTGGGTGCTTATAGCTCTGTCATACATTCAAACTTGGTGAAATTTGCTGTTTCAAACGATGAATATACCATTCACATGACACATCACACAGCAGCAGCATTTCACAGTCATTATTGAGCTGATATAGTATTTATATATTATTTCCTTTTTATCAGCCAATCAGAGCCAAGATATTGGTACTGAAAAGAGAACCACATTTCGTGAGCAGGAAAGTTTTGCATATTCAGATTTCTTTCTTCAGTAGCTTTAAAATTGAACTAAACATATGTGCAAATTATCATTATTAGTAACCTTGATAATCCGCTTTAATTTAATTTGCATCTGAAATTGATGTAGAACATGTTCATTTCTGTGAACTGTGATTCCTGTGAGAGCCAAACGACCATCTACAAGGGGCCATACTGCAGCCATACGGGCCCTTTGTGGATAAGATTGGACACCCCTGGTCTGCAAATTACATCACAGGTGGTGACCATCGGGGTCCAAGCACACATGCATGTCTGCCAGATTTCATACACCTGCCTTTTGGCCTTGATGTGGTAAACATCACCTTTTTAACAAAAGTCAGAATGCCTAAAAGCATTTTTTGGGCATGACTTGTGTTTGTATAGAATTAATAGAAGTTTTAATGTTAAAATCACAACAGTCTTCTCCGAGGAGCAATGCTGCCGAACCTGCCAGTCTCTGTTCTTGTCAGACCGTTTTCACTGCTTATGACTTTTCATGACTGTTTATGGTTTGTTAATAAAAACTCAAGCAATGGACAAGAGATTACTCGAAAATTTAGTTTAGAAGCGAAATGTAGACCTGGTTAGAAATACGATTGATTGTTTGGAAAGAAATTTACATGCTTTGTGCTCTTTTCCAGGCACAGCTCCTCCCCACACTTCCTGTTCTCTGGCATCCGCAGCTTCCTCTCAGGCTCCAGGGGCGGAGCCCTGCAGGCCACACCCCTCTTCAGTTGCTTCGGTGAGCACTGTGTTAACTGGGACCAAGTGACGCCAGGTTCTGCGGGGAGAGAGCTGGGAGGCCACTGCCCTTTAAGCCCGCCCCTCAGCCCGCCCCCCGCCCTGCCATTAGGATAGGCAGAGGACTCACCCGCCCACCAAATCGCCATAATAACCACTGAGAGACTCAATGCCGCACGCCGCTCAATGCACACCACAACTCGTCCTGCCATTTGACCTCCAAGGCCACCAGGGGGCACAACGCATGTGGAGGCAGGACGAGCAGGTGTAGCTGGAGATTTTTTGAAGACGTGGTCGGACAGGACTGAGAAGGAAGCTTGTTATGAATGTGCTACGAATCACAGCAGCCATTTACCCTTCAGAAAGGACTTCGAACGAACTTCAGAGGAATGTGTGAGGTGGAGTGTGTCTGCCTTTAGCACCAGGCAGAATTAATGTCAAACTGCTGTTCTTACATCTATAGCTCTTCCCTCCTTTCCCTCCATTTTCTCTCTTTTTCCTCTTCACTCCTCTCAGCACTTCCTATAGAATGTTGTTCGACTTGACTCAGAGGGGTTTTGCATCTTTATTTCTAGAGTTTCTAGTCTTTCAATTATTCGTCTTGCTGACCTGCAGAAGTGCTTTATAAATCATGTTAGACTGTTTGGAGCCATTATCTGGGTCTGAGTTTAATGTGTTTGCACATGGGAGCTCCACAGCCACTGGCTGAGTAACTGTTGCCCTGCAGTGTTTGATGGAGAGATGAGATTGTTAAGGGTTTATAACCTCACCTTTGGGTCATCGAGTCAGCTCATCTATTAAAACACGCAGTATGTTCTGTTTTCACTCTTAAACCGTGACAGTACAGTGCAAATGACTTGAGTCATATTCTGATGTGAGGTGTACTTCTCGAATCTTTCCCTCAAGTATGATTTTTTTCAATTTTATTTAGTACTCCCAAATAGTGATTACTGAAAATGAATTGTTACACACTTTGATGCACACACACTCACAATTATATTCAAACACACACTCGCACACAGGCAAATTGCTTGAAAAGCCATTGCAGCATCTCTTCAAACCCAGTGTACGAGTTCTCAGGGAATTCCACAGCTGCACTGGGCATTAGGTTCATATCCATAGCAGCCCTTCCATTGCCTCGGGACAGGACAGCCAGGCCTGAGCATTTGATGGGGAAATAGAAAATAGATTTTACAATAAATTAGATCTTCAGCACCGTCCACCAGTGTACCAAGCTGTGTCAGTTAACTCTATCAGAGGTCCCGAGTCAGGCTAATTGTAATGATTGTATAACCTTTTGCTGTGGCCAGTGGGCACATATCATGTAAATATGTCAAGAGGCTACAGAGAGTATAGCATAAATGAAAACAGACGTGTATCTAGTACAAATTCAGATGAGTTGAACTTCACCTTAAAGCTAAGGGCTAAGTTATGGCTTAACCACTTCCTTAGAGAAGGCTTTTAGAGAGACCTGTGACTTCATGCTCTGGATGGATGTGTTCTAGTGTGTGGTTCTCATTGTCAGTAACTGATTCTGAGTTTCTAGCCTAGCCTCCTGCAGCCTTTATACCGTATTGCTATTGCAGGAGCAGATTCACGTGCAGAGAAAGAAGGGTGTGTCACGTTCTCCTAAGTGCCATCGGAATCTTCATGCAATTTCCATCAATGTCTTTTATGAATGTCTTTTCCATAATGTAGTCGAAGTCACTGTCAAACCACTGTAACACCATTTTTATCTTGGTCTTCATTTGCTGTTGAAAGGTGTTTGAGCTTCTTGGCAGCTTCTGTCATGGCTACAGCTCATTCATCTTGTCATGCTAAGTCGTTGCGCTCATCAGAGATTTCAGAAGTTCCCGTGTTTGCAGTCGGCTGAGAGTAAACCTGTAGCACCCAGTGACCGTTTATCTGTGCATTACTGTTGAGTGTTTTTATATTGTCGGTTAGCCAGGGACAGACATGGAGCTCTCCGAGTCTGTCTCTGTCTTTGTTTCTATTATGGTATTTGTGTATATGTGTGTGTGTCTGTCTAAATGTGTAAATGTGGAGTGATTGATGTGTAATTAACACCTGTCAAAAAGTCCATCCAAGCTCCAGCCCTTAGAACATAGAGAGAGCATAATCGTCCTCGCTCTCTTTGGGTGGGTAGGGTGTCTCTCATTCTCCCCCCATCACCCCCCCCTTTTCCTCTAAACGCATTGAGCTCTTATGATGCGGCGTTGAAGATGGCGTGACGCTTCACATGACTTGGAGAAAGTACCTGCTAGTTTTGAGGGCCCTGTGTCATCTTGTAGAAAATTTTGAGTGGAAAATTTTCAAACCAATCCAATGCCTCAAGCTCCAGGCAGAGATCCAAGTATGGAGCAATGGTGCACTCGTCAATATTGTTTCTAGTCTTTCAATTATTCGTCTTGCTGACCTGCAGAAGTGCTTTATAAATCATGTTAGACTGTTTGGAGCCATTATCTGGGTCTGAGTTTAATGTGTTTGCACATGGGAGCTCCACAGCTACTAGCTGTGGTCCTGCAGTGTTTGATGGAGAGATGAGATTGTTAAGGGTTTATAACCTCACCTTTGGGTCATAAAGTCAGCTCATCTATTAAAACACGCAATACGTTCTGTTTTCCTTCTAAAACCATGACGGTACAGTGCAAATGACGGGAGTCATATATTGTCTGACAAGCCTGCCGTTAGCCCATGGATGTTATGTTAGTTTGGCTGTTTGTAGATCGTAGCTGTGTCCCAATTAATGGGCGAGTTCTTCGAAGGCTGCATAGACCCGTGAAAGCTGAACCAAAAGGGGGTTGTCTGCTCTACCGTGGATTTCCTGTTTGCATCACAGCACCACTGTTACCACCCTTGCCACTGCATCACAAAATGCTGCTTCTGTCAAGTTCTTTTAAAGTTATTAAAAGATGGAGCCAGGACCTTGATTTTATTTATTTTTTTTATATAGTGCACCACAGTCTTATAAATCTGCTCCTTCCTCCCTAAAACAAAACAAAACGTTAGCGTAAATTTTGCTTCAGACCACATTGGCATTTTTAACATTTGTGTCGCTATTCAACTCCTTTAAAAGTGTTTCCTCAACCATCCGCCTCTCCGCTGACGCCGCCATGTTCTGGATTCTTCGCCACCCCACATTGGACATCAGGATATGTTGGCTGGTGAGGGTTTGGATCCCATTGGATCATTTGTTGCCATGGAAAAGGACAACACATTTCTTGGCCGGTAGATGAAAGGGACTTTGAAATGGGACAACCTAGTCGGCCTTCAAATGCAGCCTCTGAAGGATGCAGTCCCTGAATTGGGACACAGCCCATGTTACATTTTGCTGCAATCTAGCACCAAAACCTCAACAGATGTGTATCATAACGAGAGCATCTGGGGATAACCATGAGACATCCAAGGCCTCAATCTCCATGGGGAGCTCCAAGTAGGTGGCGAGGAACACTGTACGACAGACTGCAAGTCTGTGGTCAGCCTATGGATGTAACACAAGTCCCCTCAAAAAAGTTTCAATTAAGCATGTAGCTTGAATTAAGCATGTGCATATGTGCAGAGAAGCACATGACATGCAGTAAAAACTTTTACCTCTAGTGAGGGACAACAGTTCCATTAACTAATGATAGCGTTTTGCTAGCTAGCTTGTGTCCGTTTGCAGTCCAGACATTAAAAGAGCAAGGATTAGAGCAGTTTGCACGTGGATTTAGAGATGACTAAGAGAGCCTAATTGGCCTCGCTTTCTCTGGGCAGTTAGTGTTCTCCTCCAAGCATGTTGAACTGTCCAATGATGTTATGTGCATAGCAGTTTAAAAGGGTGGAGGAAGCATAAGTTAGCTTTCATCGTGTGAATGGGGGAGAGGGACCCAGATACTGGGTGGAATTGGCAATGATTAATTTGGGGAGAAAAATCTAATCATAATGGCCATGACACGTCTGAAAGGATGAAATCGTGGTAAAAGAGTGCCATTAAATGTGATGCTGACAGGAATTTGTCCAGTTTCTCTATCAGTAGTGCACACAAAAACACACATCTCCATTATCCATGATGGACACACACACACAACCCCAGCTCCACCACCACTTAGTGTGGATGATATGATGATAGCAATGTAGAGAACTGAGTTTATGCCTAATCTGTATCATTATTTCTTGTGTTTGCTTTTACTGTGGTCTTCTAGTGTGTTAATGTCCAGAGTTTTCACTCTGTTGGTCCAAAGGTTTTGTAAATAGTGTACTGCAGGCTAATCGTTCTGTTGTTTCTGTGAGGAGAATGTGCTGATGATGAGGGTGTGTGTGTGTGTGTGTGTGTGAGCACTCATGCATGTGTATGTGTGTATGTGGTCTTTGGAATGTTTAACTAATCAAACATGTATGTTATCCTGTCCTAAAAACACTGCCTTTTTCTGGAGCTCTGCAGTGTACATGTATGTTTTAACAACTGTCTGATATTCAGTAACTATCTCTCTCCCTCTCCCTCTCTCTCTCTCTCTCTCTCTCTCTCTCTCGCTCTCCCTCTCTCTCACAGTCTCCCTCCCTCTCTCTCTCACTCTCCCTCTTTCCCTCTCCTTCTCTCTCTGCCCCTCTCTTTCTCTCTTTTCCCTCCCTGTTTCTCTCCCCCTCTACACCCTTCTACATCCTCTCCCTCTCTCTCACCATCTTTTTTTTTGCCCTTTATCATTATCTTTCCCTTTTTCTCTCTCTCTTTCTCCCTCCTTTTCTTTCTGTCGCTCTTTCCCTCCATCTCTGTCCTTCACTTCTCCCTCCTCTTTCTCTCTCTACTTTTGTTGTCCCTTCCTCTTCTGTATCTCTTATTCTCCATCACTATATACCTCTTCCTCACTCACCTCACTCTCTCTCTATCTCCATCTCTCTCCCTCACTTCCTCTTTGTCTCTTGCTCACTCCCATTCTTTCTCTTTTCTCGCTGTTCCTCACTCTCTTACTCTCTCCTGTCCCCGACTCTTTCTATCCCTCTTGCTCTGCCTTCTTCCTTCTCTCTCTCACTGTTTCTCACTCTTTCTCTGTCTCTCCCCCCCTTCTCTTTCCCTCTCACTCTCCATCACAGTATACCTCTCCCTCGCCCACCTCAATCTCTATTTCTCTCCCTCTCTTTCTGTCTCTCGCTCACTCCCACTGTCTTTTCTCACTCTATTGCTCTCTCTTATTCCTGTCTCTCTCTACCCATCTCATTCTGCCTCCTTCCCTCTCTCTCTCACTCTCTTTCTCTCTCCCTCCCTGTTTCTATTTCTCTCTGTCTACCTGTTGCTAGAAAATCATGCTTTGATTGGTCGAAACTGAACCTTGTGTGCTCCACAGTCAGCATCCCAGTCCATTTTAACAGTGGGCATTTTACACATAGTGCTCAGTTAAAATGCCCCAGTGCAGAATCTCATCCCACCATTACATTCTCTCGTGTTCTTACCTACTCAGGCGTCGCGTTTGCCTCTTTAAATGAAAAGCTGTGATTGACAAGTGTCTGTGCCACCCTCGAAACTGTGCATTTTTTTCCAGACTTGTTCCTAGAATGCTGACGATTCTAGAAAATTACAGCATGGTATCCCTAGAGACAGGCGAGCAGCATCACTGATATAAATAAAACGTGTATGAAAATGATCACAAACGCATTCAGCGATTTTATAACAAAACGCAAAGCATGTTTGAAGCGCTTATAAAATCAACCTTTGAAGTGTTAGAGTATTTTCCAAAAGCCCTCACTAGCCCTTAATATGTAACTCTATGTATGATGAAACACATGCTTTGACAATGCAGGTCTTGTGATCACCGCATCTCCATGGCAACCCTCTCCAAACTAAAGTCGCCCAGTGAAATGTGAAATATATACTCTATATGCATGTGACAAAGACGTTCCATATTTTGGAGTGGCATATGAATACTAACGTTACTGTGATGTGAAACTTCTGTTAATACGGGGCTTGTATATCCAATGCCTTTGACAATCATCTGCACATATCAAAGTTTATATAATACCATGCTGTAAAGAAATGGGGAATGAATGTTTTTTTTTTCTCCTCTAATAAATCCTGAATGACCAGAACTAGCGTCTCCATGGCTTAGATGGGATGGATGTGAGCCAAACTGAGTGTAGTGACACAGCCACAGGTGAGAAGACTAATACTAACATTGTTACTTCAGTAAAATAATGAATAAAAATTAAGTAAAAACTTATCATGTCAAAAGTACAACCCCATTTCCAAAAACGTTGGGACACTGCAAAATGTAAAGATAAAATGCAATGATGTACATTTTTTTTTTTAATTTGCCCATTTTGAATTTGATGCCAACAACATGTTCCAAAACAGTTGGGATGGGGCGACAAAAGACTGGTAAAGTCTGGTGCTTGATTGGCAAGAGGTCATTAACATGATTGGGTATAAACATCCCAAATAGGCATACAGAATTAAAGATGAGGAGGGGTTCATCACTCTGACTGTAAGACTGCACGATCAAATAGAGCAACAATTCAAGATAAATGTTTCTCAATGAAAAATAGCAGAACTTTTGCTTTTCATCAGCTCCGATACACATCATTAAAAGATGCAGAGAATCTGGAGAAATCTCTATGTAAGGGACAAGGCCAAAACCAGTGTTTGCTGGTGCCGTGATCTTTGGGCCCTCAGGCAGAACTGCATTAAAAACAGACAAGATTCTGTAGTGGAAATCTCTGCATGGGCTCAGAAGCACTTCTGAAAAACACTGTCTGTGAAAACAGTGCGTCGAGCACAAACACTCAGCTTGTTATCAGCTCAAAATCAATTCAAAAGCCAGAATTCATGATGGTATAGGGGTGTGTTAGTGCGCATGGTATGGATGACATGCACATCTGTGGAGGCACCATTAAAGCTGAACAATATATACATGTTTTGGCAACATATGCTGCCATTCAGACTACGTCTTTTTCAGGGAAGGCCTTGTTTATTTCAGCAAGACAGTGAAACTTCATGTGCCTTCGGGGTTTGTTTGTAACATTGATTATAGTCAAATAGTGATTATTACAGAAAAAAGAAATTACTAAACTATCATGAAACAATCTCAGGCATCAGACAGAGCAATCGCTCTGGTAATAACTTTCTGTGAGGGAGTTCTTAGAGGTGGATGTCTGGTTCCTGTCACCACCACTGTGAACAGTTCTGACTCTTCTAGTTTCTGTAGAACAGAGCATTTCATACCAAACTAATCTGAATGACTTTCTTTACATCTTAATCATCTAACTATGAAAATTCAGTGTAATAGCCATTTAATAATGACTCCAGTTTGCACTGTGTAATTACCGAATATCAAGGCTTAGAAAGCCTTAAGAGATTTAAAGCAGTTATTACACCCAACATCTATCAGTATAGGAAACGGTTCCTTTTGGTCTTAAAACAGAATGAAATTAAACACAGAAGTGCAAGTAAACAAATGCTCAAAGGTACAAATTAATCAAAATATAACTTAAAGGAATGGTTTGGTAAAAAATCGCAATTGCACAATTTGGCCCTGACCCTCATGTAGTCCAGCAGCCAAGACATGTTTGGTGTCTGAATTTTGCTTTTATAGTTTTGCAGCGGGACAACAAGGCTCATCTGTTACCCCATGTATTTTTAAATGATGGGCTTTTACAGTTTTCCTCAATTGCCTAAGCACATTTACTGCACTATATAAATGTAACTTATTATTATTATTATTATTGTCATAAATGATGAAGTATAATTTCGGTTTATACTGTACAGAATAATATTTTTCATCTGCAAAAGGTCGTAACTCAAAATATTTATTTCATACTTCAAAATGAAGTTAATGCATCAATGAATATGATCAGTGTTACCAAAATGAAATCACCCTTTATTATTCCTTAAACCAAAACTGCTGAAACACTGAACATTTGTGTATTAACATTTGAAATATACAGCAAAACACTTTTGGAGTGACGCTGAAACCAAATACTTGCTTAGCGAAATGAAGGATTTAAATATTATTCATCTTCTAGATGATGTATGTTCTTATTTTCAGCTAAAGTGATGCAGTGTTTGAAGTTTGAAGTACATTTATGTTGTGTCCCATTATCTGATTACTCAAGTGCATGTAAACACACTGGACAGATTACTGACAAAATCAGATTTTCTGCAGTTATCAGATCATTAAGTGCAAGTAAACACACTCAGCATCAGTATGACAGACCTGTGTTTCTGTTTCTCATTGAGCCAGAGACCCACTACTCTAAAGAGATTACAGTAGTAGCACTAACAAATCTAATGCCACACACATATGCTGACAAACGGTGCTTTGAATTTAAATGATTCAAATGTGACAACTGCACATGAGTAAAATGTGTTACATCAACATTACAAAACATAAGTGAATTGCTCAAGCACTATTTTTAATAACATTTATTCAGTACCTTAACGGTAAAATATGTTAATACAAAAGTATTATGTAAAATTGGGAACTAGTTATAAATATTACTGTAAATTTCCTCCTTAACTGCTCATCCGATCACTCCAGTCAGTCTGGCCATAAACACATTATAATCTGCATTGCTATAAAAAGTGGGAACGTTTCTGCTGTATCCACTGCATCCAGCAAAGGCATGTGGCCATGAGATCAGGGGTCATGTCTTCCATTACTGTGCTGAAAAGACCTCCTCAGCTAGAATGAAAGTGGGCAGTAGGGTGGGAAGAATTCCCACTCCTTCCCAAATTAGGGGGTTGCACAACTTCAAATATTGTAAAGTCGACAATTATGTGGAAAAAGTCAAGTCATTGGTGAAATTGATGATTGATGAATACAGACCACAGGAGAAATGGTGCTTTACAACAAGCAACTTTAAAGCTGACATGCCCTTTCCAATGATCCCTGTATTGCACTGCTAGCCCGGAGATACGGACCCTGGAATCTCACAAATTGGTATCCGACTTGGGCCCACCCTAGGCATCGAATGTAATATAACGCTGATGTCGGAAGGACCTCATATCTCCCAAATGGCAGCTTTACAGGAGAAAGAAACAACATACTTCACTTTTATTGCAAGTCTATGGAACCAAAGTTTTTTTTCAAGTTTTTTTGGTCCATTTTTTAGTCCATTCATCATGAAATTTATAGACAATGTGAAAGACAAGAGGTATTTTCAAATTGTCAGAAACTGAAAAATGCCAAAAAATGGAGATACAAGATTTTGTTTCAAGAACAGCGATATATATATATATATATATATATATATATATAAATATATATATATATATATATATATATGTATTTGACGGCTTATGCTGGTCTGTCTTGCGTGTAAGTATTTACGTAGTGACCATATTAAGAAAAGCCTGAGAGAGAAAAACAGTTCAACAGAAAAGCAGTGTTATACATTTTGATCTCTGCGGCCTAATCAGCTGCATCTCTGAGCCAACTGAAGACAGCAGGACTCAGTATTCATAAACGCAGATAGAGCTACAAGCAAATCAGCTGCAATGATTTGAAAATAATTTTCATTGAAGGTTTGTGCTTTAGCAACTGAGAAAAAGTGTAATGGTTGTAGTATTTTTACTACTAATGATGCAAGCTTTGGACCTCAGATGGGTCTTGGCTGATTTGACTTTTTTGTGGTAAAAGCCAAATTTCTTTATATCACTGCTGTTAGAACAAAACCTCGTTTTGTTAAATGGTAACTTTACAGGAGAAGGAAAAACACACTTTACTTTTCAAGTCAGCGGAACCAGAATTTTTTCCAAGTCATTCTGGGCTTTTTCTTTTGGTCCATTGTTCATGAGATTCAGAGACAATGTAAAAATCAACAGACAGTTTCAAATTATGTCAAAAACTGAAAAACGACAAAAAAAATGGAGATGCAAGGTTTTGTCAGGAAAACAGATATATTAGAGGTGAAATAATATACAACATTTAAATTTAAAATGTAGATTTGATCCAATATGGTCTCAATGCTATGAACCAAATTCAGTTTTCTATGTAGAAGCCGTTACTCCTTTATTAAATACTGTTTTTCCAAACCATTTCTTTAAATGAATGTGCATAGTTACGACCCACCTCTACACACATTACATGTGCATACAAGCGAGCATTACTATTGGCTGTTATAGCTCTGCAGGAGCTGTGCTTTGGGGTGCTGTGATGAATGCAGTGAGTAATTCACAGTGCCGTCAGGCCTGGTTCACCACTGTGCCCCG
This sequence comes from Pygocentrus nattereri, assembly GCF_015220715.1. Lineage (NCBI taxonomy): Eukaryota > Metazoa > Chordata > Actinopteri > Characiformes > Serrasalmidae > Pygocentrus > Pygocentrus nattereri. The sequence goes on from NC_051211.1 coordinate 50,480,759, forward strand.
TGGTCAGCCAGGCCTCGTTAATGAGACACTGCTCCAGGCTGTGTCTCATTAACATGTGTCTCATGGTCCGTTTGCCATCCCACCCCTGCCCCTGGCTACACCTCTGTTCTCACTTTCACAACTGTTCGGCCAAGGTCAGGGACCACTCATCTGCGCTTATGGCCCCAAGGCACATGCATGTGATGGGCAGAGATGACCTGCACCCTGTCACATCAAACGGTCACCAAGCAGAATAGTGCACTTTCCTTTTATGTGAGTGTTGGGTGGCAAAATTTGTTCCTTAGATCAATTTAAAAAACGTATTTTTTTGTTATTACTGTCAGTTTTCTGTACTTCTGGAGTGTAAATATGTAGAGGAATGCAGTTTCATTCAATTACTTGACTCCAGTAAAATAACTCCTCCCTTTAGATCTCCACTTCCACCTTTTCTTGACAAACTCCATTTCATTTTATAGTAAATTAGTTTGTTCTGGTTTATGTTTATGAACAGAGGCCTACAGATCAACATAGTAAAGGAGCTCATTTGTAATCCTGAGTTTAAAGCCAGTTTTTATTAAACTTAAACTTGGAACTAAGGTGCATTAAGTTAATTCATCTTTTTAGTACTTTTACTTTTGAAACTTAAGTACATTTGAAGGTAAATACTTTAGTACTTTTACTCAAGTGGAGGTCTAAAGGGAGGAACTACTACTATTACTGGAGTAATATTTTACCTTGGGTATCTCTACTTTAACTCAGGTACATGGTTTATGTGCTTCATCTGCCACTGCTGGTTGATGAGTGAAGGTTAACTCTTTCCTCCTCTGTTCAGATACAACCAGCCTGGGTCTTTGTAAGCTGCTGCTGACCACACTGCAGTGCTGAGCATCTCTGCGCTCAGAAGGTAACCCTCAGGCTCACACAGGTGATGCACAGGACTGTAGAGATGCTCATTTGGCTGGTGTGTTGCATAGCAACAGAGGAGAATAGTCATCCTTTCCTTCCAATGTTTTTATGGACAGTTGTGTTGTTGAGAAAGCTGGCCACCGACAGCACAGCGGAGCAGTGTTTTTATTGGCCGAGTTCTCAGCTTATTAAAACGATAAATCTTCAGTTCTACAGAGCGTGACTTCCTAAAACAGCTGAATTCAAGCTCAGGTTGTGTAGTCTCCCAATACTTTCATATAAAAATACATAAATACACCAATCAAGCATAACATTCTGACCACCTCCTTGTTTCTACGCTCACTGTCCATTTTATCAGCTCCACTTACTGTATAGCTGCACTTTGTAGTTCTACAGTTACAGACTGTAGTCCATCTGTTTCTCTGATACATTGTTACCCTGTTCTTCAGTGATCAGGACCCCCATGGACCCTCACAGAGCAGGTGCTATTTGGGTGGTGAATTATTCTCAGTACTGCAGTAACACTGATGTGGTGGTGGTGTGTTAGTGTGTGTTGCGCTGGTCTGAGTGGATCATACACAGCAGTGCTGCTGGATACCCTAGCAACCACCTAACAGCACATTAGCAACCACGTGGGATACCGCAGCAACTACTTATCAATACCTTTCTAACCACCTAAAATACCATAGTAACAGTTCAGCAATGCCCTAGCAACCACCTGGGATGCCATAGGAACCACCTAGCAACACCTTAGCAACCACCTAGCAACATCATAGCAACCACTATTTACGATTTATTAATACCTTTCCAACCACCTAAAATATTATAGTAACAGTTCAGCAACACCCTAGTAACCACTAACAACACCCTAGTAACCGCTAACAACACCCTAGTAACCGCCTGGGAACTGCTTACGCTGCCCATTCACTCTGCATTTGCTTCAGGAAATGCACTTTTCTGGTTGTAAATGAAGCTGTATTTGTGTAATTTGTTCTTTAGAGCTGGTCTTGCATAACAATTTGAATAAAAAGTAGTCTCTGCCATTTTGACATGAACCTCAGAATTTCGTAGTATTTGGTACCGTATGTCCCCCTTTTTGCTTTAATGACTGCATGCACTCGAGCTGTGGAACAGACTCCACTAGTGTGTACAAATGTCCTTACTGAGAAAAGGGAACAGACAAAAAAGAAGAAAGATGAAAATGGACTGACCACCCCAGAGTCCAGAACATCACCTCAGTGCATTTTTGATTATTTGGATCCTGAAAAGCAGAAAATGCAAAACCAGCTTCTAAGACTGAACTTGGGAGGTGTTTCTGCAGATTCTTTCAGGACCTGAAAGCGAGTCTCCTGAAAAGAATGGAAGCTATAATGAAGGAACAGAGAGACTCACTAGTAAAAACCTGATATTATCTTTAGTTATTGAGACTTCTGTGTAATTTTGTTAAATATTTTCAGCTTTTTTCCCAAATACTGAAAAATGTTGCATATTTAATCTGATCACAGCTTTGCCTTCTGGTATGGCACCTTTTCTTCAGGAAGAAGTCGTGAATGCTTTAGAGGAGACGAATATGGTTAAAAATAGACTTTAATACAACTCTTTAAAATGGGTGCTGTGGTTTCTGAGAAGCAGTTTCCTCTTACCTGCTATTATCTACTTACACACAGCTGTGAAACGGCCCAGTTAGTCTATCCATGTGCGCCCCATCCCATAAGTGACTCAGTGTGTTCTTGAAGTCCGAGAGCGGCCCAGGAGCTGATGTTGAGTAACCCTTAATGAACAGTCCCGTTCATTTGTTATGTTGTCCTGTGTTTGTGAGTCTGAGAGTGATTCGCTGCAGTAACTGGGCGCCGCTCTGTATTTTGTCACTGTTTCCAGTTTCCGTTGGCTGAGTGATTTGGAAAATCAGGGTGATCATGAACGAAGTAGCTTTCCAAAAGCAGACACTCGCACACAAGCATTTAAAGCACTTACTTGAGTGTTTATGCACTTCACACACTCTCACACACACCAAAGATTTAAAATGGAAAGCTTTAAAGGGGAATTCCACCAAACTTCCAAAATGTCTGTACAATTTCATGATTTGAATGTAAACAAAGACATTCGCGCGATTGTAGAGAAACTTAGACACAGATTTCTTTACAGTGGTGGTGATGAGAACCAGAGGTCACAGTGTCTACAACACAACTATAGATATTTTATGTACTATCCAAATGATGTTTTTATATATATATATAGTGTTGATCATGATAAAATATTGGTAAATCTGGAAAAAATCTACATCATCCTACACATCTTACACTTATTTTAATACAGAGTTAAGGTTTATTTGCTGAATATAACAACATTTGCTGAATAAACCATGAAGTGTGGCCTGTTAGGGCATAATTCTTTAATATTTTAGTGTGTTTCCCAATATGTTAAACTCAGCAAATGAATATAAAATCTGCACTAAAATTTGATATGTCACATTTAAGTTTGTTCTGTTTAGAGAATAAGTTCATTTATTTTCTCCTAAAAAATAAATAAAACCTCATTTGACTAAGGGTGTTCAAACTTTTGCACACGACTGTAGCTTTCCACCAATGAAGGGACTAAAGATATATTTCATATTATATACAGTATATTTCAAAACTATCATAAAACTGTCTCAAGGACCAGGTGGAGTATTCATAACAATTGTATATAGAAGCTTTCTGTGAGGGAGCTTTTAGAGGTGGACGTCTGGTTCCCATCACCACCACTGTGAACAGTTCTGACTCTAAGTTTCTCTAGAACAGAGCGTTTCACACCAAACTGCTCTGAATGGCCTGGTTTACATCTTAACCATTTAATTATACAGAGACTTTAGAAAACAGGTGGAATTCCTCTTTAAGCCTTCAGGTCAGAGAGTAAAGCAAGGCTTATCGCAAGAAGGGGGCTAGAATGTGGGGGTCTCGGCCCTTGTAGCCCTTTCAAAGTATGTTTTCTTACTTTATTACACACATTCTCATTCACACAGGCTGACAGAAAGGTCTGATCTCCTTTGCCCCCCCCTCCAATCCCCAACCCCCCCCGCCCCCCCCCTCCAATCCCCAATCCCCCCCCCCCAGCTTCAGGGGTCAACAGAAAGCAGCCAAACACTCCTGCTAAGCTCCAACCTCTTTTTCAGGCTCTCTCTCCCTCACACTCTCCCTCTCTCATTTTTTCTTCATCGCTTTGTTGTTCATCCCGTCAGTGGCCTGAAGCCTGATGGCAGATGTTCTCCTGAACGTGAGCATCACTCTTACAGACTGCGTATTTAATCACTTTCGACCCAAAATAAGTTTGGAGAATGTGTAGAGCTCTTTAATAATTCACAGACAAAATGATTATTAATTCAAGAAACCTTTAGGCAGTAAATAAGAAGCCCTTATTTATTTGTTTGTTTATTTATTTATTAATAAGAGGAGAACACATGCTCATTTACGTTTTCCTCTAGTCGAACTCACATTCCCTCGTACACACTAAAGCAGATGCAGAGACGCTGCAGAGACCACCTGTCAGCTAGACTTAAAGAAACATCATCTAAAGATCCGGGACATTTCTTACATTCCATTAGTCCGCATGACGCTGGCTGGGTTTCACCAGCGGAAGAGCCGGGGGTGCAGTTAAAGAGGACTGCAGCCCTGAATGTGCAGTATATATACAGTACTGTGCAAACGTCCCTTCATTCATTTCACTTCCAGTTAAAACAGCCCTTAAGTATAACATATTTATTTTTCAGCGTTGAGAAAAGCAGAAAATAAGAAGACAATTACAGAAAAGCCTCAACAACTATCGCTCTTCACCTTCATTACAGCTTCCATTCTTTTCATGAAGCTCGCTTTCAGTTCTTTAAAAAAATCTGCAGCCACATCTCCGAAGTTCAGTGTTAGAAGTTGGTTGCATTTTTTGCTTTTCATAATACCAAACAAATTCAGTGATGTCGAGGTCTGGACTCTGTGCTGGTCAGTGCTTTATTCCGAGGACACCAGCAGCTTCTCTGTTTGTCTTCATTTTTGGCTTTCCTGTGGCTCCGAAGCAAAAGTGGAGTTGGTTTTCTCCAAAATAAAAGTCTTAATCTGATGGGACAGTTTTGGTGGTTTATCACATACTTTTATTTTTTTTTACTATTTTGTTCTATAACATTGAATAGTCAGTACCCCCCCACACACACACACCTTCTAAGCTGCTTCTCCTTCTGGGTCGCAGGGGGTGCTGGAGCCTATCCCAGCCGTCATTGGGCAGAAGGCAGTCAATACCCAATTTTTAAAAAATAAAAGTTAAATACATGTAAATAAACCACACACATATACTGCATTTTAGAAAAATGTACTTTTAGAAATTTTACAATTTTAAATTAAATTTTAGAAAAATTTGCTGTACATTTACAGAAATAGAATGTAAATTTACAAAAAAAATGATCACATTCAAGGTTATTTTTATGGTAAAATATTGTATACCTAGCAAAATTATTGAATGACAGTAGAAGGCAGTGCTTCTTAGAAATGAAATGAGAGTAATTTTACAGAATGCTACCATCATTATGAAAACACATTTTTAACACTGTTTTGTCAAACCTTTTACAGCTTTTTTTCACTGTGCCAGTCGTGCATGTTTAGATCTTTAAATCATTTTCTCACTTGTTTTCCTTTGATTTTCTCCTTCCTAATGCAATCAGGTTATTTTAATCTAATCTGCTCAGAAATATCTCCTGAAAAAATTAACAACTTGTGTTCAATAGCCAGTTTGACTGGAAATGAAATAAACATTCTCTGACTTTAACACAGTGCTGTATTTTCATGTGTGCTTCCTCTCTGTCCTTGTTCTCTGACCCCCCCTCCTAACACAAACACCCCTCTGGCCAGTGGCAGGAGGTGTGGACACTGGACACAGTCTCTCTGGCGCTCCTCTGCTCTCTGTGTCTCTGATCCCAAGCCTACAAAAAAGAGTTCAGCTGTTCAAACACTTTATATAACCCTAAAAACGTGTGTTTGGGCTGGCTGTGTGTGCTGATGTAACAGTCTCTCCTCTGTTGTTCTGGATGGAGCTCCACTCCCTCATTCTCTATACCGCTGTCCACCAAACTCACAGGAACCTCACGGCTGACAGAGCAGTCAAACCTACCAGCTCACTTAAAGGGGAGTTCAGCTTTGGTAAATCTGGCAATGTCATCCATGTACAGTTGCAAAGGTTTGGGTGCCCCGGGACAAATGACATGTTTTGTTGATTTAAGTAAAAAGTTTAAAGTCAAGTTAACACATCTTCTACAGAGAACACACTCCTGTCTATTTTAATTCACAGTTTTACACTAGATTTATTTTCTGAATATAACATACTGGGGGGAAAAAACTGAATGTATTGGGACACATATTTAAAATATAAGATGCAGTGGTTAGCACTGTCGCCCCACAATATGAAGGGCTGGGTTCAATTCCCCAGCCGGTGACCAGGGTCCTTTCTGTGTGGAGTTTGTATGTTCTCCCCGTGTCTGTGTGGGTCTCCTCTGGGGGTTCCGGTTTCCTCCCGCAGTCCAAGGACTACAGTCAGACCAACTGAACATGCTAAATTGCTCCTAGGTGTGAATGTATGTGTCTGTTTTTGCTGTCCTGCGATGGACTGGCGAACTGTCCAGGTTGTTTCCTGCCTTCCACTCAGTGACTGCTGGGATAGGTTCCAGCACCCCCCTCCCATGACCCAGAAGGATAAGCGGCTCACGTGTTTCCCAATATGGCAAACGCAGCAAATAGAAATTCTGCACTGAAACCTGAGGAGAAATTTATCAGTCATTTTTAAGTGTGCTCTCTGCTCCCTAAACACACATTACAAACGGTGGGTTTGGGGTGTGGGTGAGCCTGAAGCTTGTTTGGAGTGCAAAGCAGGAGCTTACTGTATACTGAAGGGAAGAATGCAGGGGATTCTGTGCTTACAGCCTCTGAAAGTATCTGTTTTCCACTTCTACGTTGCACACATACTCACTCACACAGGCTGTCTGAAAACCCTGGCCCCCCCGCCCTCCCACACAACTTCAGGGGGTCAACAGAATCTGAGCCAAGCGGCCAAACACTCAACCCCTTTCAATCACTTTTTCCAACATGGAGCTGAATCATGGACCCGGACTGATCATGTGGGTACATGAAAGAAGCATGACTAATTTCTATGAACCGAGCACAGCAAGATGGTTTACATTGCGGATATTTATTGTAAAAATATATGGATCAAACATTGCAAAAGTTGCTGTATTTACAATCTCCAGAAACTGTTTCGGACAGCATTTCAGATAGTCCCATTTTACATTTCACATTTCAACCAAGCAAAGCAGGTTAACTAACCTGATTAAGGCTGAGAAAGAAAGATGAGCTGCAAGAAGGTAGAAATAATGGGAAAACATTCATGAATTACTTGTAATGTACAATTTGGACAGGATTAGTTTTGGTGCAGAGGAGGCATAATGTCATTTTTCCACAGGATGTCTGTAATTTATCTTTATGACAGATATATGCAGGATAAGAAATATCGGTTTAGAGCTACACTAAGTAAGTTTGGGGGATTTGGAGACCTCTCTGGTGGAAATTTGTAATTGCACACAACATGCGGAAGAATGTTTTGTGATGTTGTGCTTTGGACCCCCACAAGCAGATGAATCTGACACATCTTCCGACCTACTGTCATCAGAGGCGGAAAATTCAAGTCCAGAAAGTAAAGATCCTTCCCAGCATTTTGTTCCAATGGCCTGGCTTCTCTAGTTAGATCAAACCACGAGCAGAGCTGTCCGGGCAGATGGAACAAAATCCGGGGAAGGATTTTTACTTTCTGGACCTGTATTTTCCACCTCTGTCATTATCATCTGTTTAATGTTGATGTTGCATGTGAGGCCTCAACATCGAGCTCTTTTAAATGATCAGGCTTTACAGGGCGACTCACAGCAACACACTCACCATTTTTTAATGTGCTCTGTTTTCTCCTGACTCAGTAATGCTACTTCTTCCAGTTTTAACCAAATATTTTACATAGTGCTGTTTTCAATTACAGAGATGGGAGCAGCTGATTAATAACACACTGCCTTCACACAAAAAAGTTCCATATGCAACACATTTAGCTGCTCACAAATAAGAAACTTTTACTTGTAATTTACAAAGCTGTAAAATCAAACTTAATGTTTCGACATTCGTAGTCATACCCTCGAGGTTGAACAGTATGTACTGGACTGATTTGGGCACAGAATATATGAGTAATTGTTACAAATTGCACTGGATTAATATAACCTGGGATTATTTCGACAAGTTGATTTATAGCTTTGAGTAAATATAGCCTGGGATTATTTCTACCATTATGCTGCATTACAATGAAGCAAATAACATCGCTCATCGACACGGCCGCTATGAGGACGTTGTTAAAATTCGGTTCAAATTTGGCTGTTGAGAGTAAAAGTTTGTGCAGAGTCGCAGGGTGTTTCTGAAAAATAGGCCACAATAAGTTTAATATTGCATAAAAAATCATTTAAAACGTTTCACAAATTCTTCCCCTGAATTTTGAAAGGAGTTTCGGTTTGACCATTAAGTACATTTGGTTTTTGTAATGGTGTCAAAGTTAACGTTGTTAGCGCCTAGTGCATTTTCATAGTCTGACCCTTTGAACCATCCATAGTTCTAATTTGAAGCCCAGCTGCTCATGCAATGTTGCTATGTCTCTGCCACTGTGCAGCCCTCTCTTTCCTCTTGATCGAATAAGGAAACTGTGTACATGTCCGCGCTGCATTCATACAATTGTATGTTAAAACTGATGCATTTAAGGTAATGAATACATTCTCATACAGCTATAACAGAATGCATCGCTTTTTAAATGGAAAAAATCCTTCAAATAAGTCAAATGTGATTAATCGCCATCAACTACAACTAATGCGATTAATCATGATGAACTGCAACAAACTTATATAATTCATCGTGATTAACTGAGACAAGCTAGCACGGTTAATCGTGAATAACCAATACAAACTAATGCTATTAATCACAATTGACTGCAACAATTTCATGCGATTAATCATGATTAACCGTGACAAGCTAGCACAGTTAATCATGAATAATTATAACAAACTAATGCGATTAATCACCATTTAATGTGATTGTGACAAGCTAGCATGGTTATTCATGAATAACTAAAGCTAATGCAAATAATCACAATTAACTGCAACAATTTAATGAGATTAATCTTGATTAACTGCAACAAGCTAGCACGATCAATTGTGAATAACAATATCAAACTAATGCGATTAATCATGATTAACTGCAAAACTTTATGTGAGTAACCATGATTATTTGCAACAAGCAAGCCCAGTTAATCATGAACATAGACTAATGTGATTAATCACGATTAACTGCAACAATTTATTGCGGTTAACTGAAACAAGCTAGCACGGTCAATCAAGAATAACTACAACAAACAAATCATTATTAATGATTAACTGCAACAAGCTAGCAAGGTTAATCACGATTAATTGTTTTAACCCTTTGACAGCACTATTTTTTCCACCCACTTCAATGTCGGTGTGCAGTCGAGTACCGAATCTTCACCACACTGACAGTAGCATCTAGCATGCGTAAGGGTCTGACACATAAGGTGATCACGTAAAGCGAGTGTACACTGGCATAAGAGACTGCCCAGCAGCCTGCAGGAGTCCGGGCATCGCGCATGCCCTCAGAGCCCATGTGTAGGATGCGAGGGTTTGTGTGGAGGAGCGATGTGGTTGAAGTGATGAGTTGAGGTTGAGTGTGAGCTGCTGAGGCGCTGCTGGAGCTCGAGGTGCTCGCGCTGCTTACGGCGGCTGCTTCTGCGGGCTTTCCTCAGCGAGCGCTTCAGCTTCCCCACGCGAGACTTCAGCTGCTCGTTCTTCTGCTGCAGCTCCGCCACGCGTTCCTCCAGCCTGCCCACGCGCTCCTCCTCCTCAAACAGCACCTGCTGCACAGACGAGCACAGCAACTGGAGAGAGAGAGAGAGAGAGAGAGAGAGAGAGAGAGAGAGAGAGAGAGAGAGAGAGAGAGAGACACAGACACAGAGAGAGAGAGACACAGAGAGAGAGAGAGAGAGACACACACAGAGAGAGACAGAGAGAGAGAGAGAGAGAGAGAGAGAGAGAGAGAGAGAGAGACAGACAGAGAGACACAGAGAGAGAGAGAGAGAGAGAGAGAGAGAGAGACAGAGAGAGAGACACAGAGAGAGAGAGAGAGAGAGAGAGAGAGAGAGAGAGAGAGAGAGAAAAATGGGGGGGTGGAGGTGGTTAGTTATGGAGGAATGCAGGTCAGATAGCGTGGTGATGGCATCATCACCCCCAGCTCCTGTCAGCCCCATTACTTCCTCTTCACTACTGCTATTCTTCTGTGGGCCCCCAGTCAGAAAAGGAATGAGGTCGTGATGAGAAATATGCCTAAAATAAGTCTATGTGTGTGTTGTCGTCGATGCCTGTGCTCTCCTCTGAGTGGAAGAGGACCCCTCAGTGATCTTCTTTATGAAGAAGATCTGGGTCATTCTACAGGAACGTCCACTTTTCTGTCTATCCATAGGAGTCACTGGTGTTACACATTACAAAGGTAACAGCAGAGACAATTTTAATGAAAAATGTATATTTCCCAAAGTGGCTGCTTCACAGCATCAAAGCATGTGTTGTGAATTATGGAATATCCACAAAAAATATGTCATTTAATCCATTCATGCTGTTTTTTCACAAGTGCCTGACAATAAAGTCGGTCACACCAGTGACGTCAACTAAAAGCTTCATATAAAGACATGAGCTAAATGAGAAAATTTCTGATAACTGAAAAGACGCAGGGAATTCACCAGGAGCTTTTCTTCAGAAATCCTCAGAAAACAGGTAAAAGGAAGTCAAGTGATGTCATCAGTATGACTTTTATTTTTTAAAAAAGAGATCAAACACCAGTGACACGACTCCTGGGGACAACAACTTTCATATTTTTTATCATTTTTATTTGGCATTTATTTTCTTAATACCATTTAATTTATATGTTCCATAGTCATGTACAGATTATTGTAGTTAAAATAGCAGAAAAATGTGTTTACACATGACTGTGGGGACGAGCACTTCTGTGGTGCTTGGAATTCTAGATAATTGACTTATGAAGCACATATACACCACACACACACACACACACACACACACACACACACACACACACATCATCCATACCGCTTATCCTTCTGGGTTGCGTTGGGGTCCAGGAGCCTATCCCAGCTGTCATTGGGCGGAACTTAAAAAACAATATTGCTAAATCCATGGCTGAAGAAGGTGTAAACAAAATTGTTTTATATGAAAATGTTAAAAAAACGTAACCCTAACAACTTTTTAAGTGTAATATATCTGTAAACGCTAGGGACACAAAAATGGACATTTCTACAGAATGACCCATCTATAGTACGACCATGGGACCTTCTACAGGATTCCTTTACAAGCCAGAGCACAACAACCAAACACTCCCAACGCACCAAACATTAGTATTCCAATTTTTGCAGGTGTTGCAAAGATCTTCAAAAAACAGAACTGGCCAATCTGACCAGGGAGAACCTCTAGGTTTGTCCGTCAAACATGTACGACACAGAAACCAACCATTTGTGTTTGTTGGTGTTTTGAACAGTTACTACATACAGGAACAAATTCTACACATTTTTTAAAACATCTGTTCAGTTCATTTGAGATGCAAACGAAGTCATTCAGAGTGGTTTAATGTGAAATGCTTCATTTTAGAGAAACAAATACTCAGGTTTCTTTACAGTGGTGGTGATGGGAACCAGGGGTCACCGTGTCTACAACAGAAATATAGCCATTTTATTTACTATCCGAAACCACCAGTGAACCTGTATGTGCCTTCTGAGTTTTTATATGGAATGTTAATGATATATAATATCATTTATAAGGCGGCACGGTGGGTAGCGCTGTCGCCTCGCAGCGAGGGGGGCCTGGGTTCGGTTCCCCAGCCGGGTGACTGGGGTCCTCTCTGTGTGGAGCTTGCATGTTCTCCCCGTGTCTGTGTGGGTTTCCTCCGGGTTCTCTGGTTTCCTGCCACAGTCCAAAGACATGCAGTCAGGCGGACTGGACATGCTAAACTTCCCCTGGGTGTGAGTGACTGTCTGTGTATGTCTGTCTGCCCTGCGATGGACTGGTGACCTGTCCAGGGTGTATCCTGCCTTCCGCCCAATGACCGCTGGGATAGGCTACAGCACCCCCCCGAGACCCAGAGGGAGAAGCGGCTTAGAAAATGGATAATATATACATGTTTTAAGCCAAAGCCTGATTTCAATCCTATCATAAAACAATGTCTCAGGCATCAGGTAATATCTTGGTAACCATTTCATGTAATGACTTTCTTTGAGGGATTTTTCAGGTATTTTCAGGTATCCACCACTATGAATAATTCAGTGAGTTTCTCTAGAATGGAGCGTTTCACACTCTGCATAGCTTTGTTTACAGCTTAACCATTTGATTGTGCATGAATGAAACAATGGCTTAATATCTTTTTAAGAACAATGGGCCTCATTCATCAACCATTCGTAACAACACATTTCTTCTTACGCTGTTTTCAGGAAGATACTGACATTCACCTTATCTGGGATTCGTTCTTAGGTAAGAACAGACTGTTCACACTCAAGAGCACAAAGGTGTGAACAGTTCTGCGGTTTAAGAACATGTCGTGACTTTTTCTTAGGACCTTTCTCAAGAACACATTTAAGAAGAACATAAGAAGATATTGGTTAATGAGGCCCAAAGTCCACTGACTGTGAAGCTACAGCATTAGGTCTGTAACACACTGTGTAATGCACTGTGACACTGATATCGTAAGTATTTGCGCTGTATTGACTGGCTGTGGTCGGCCTCAGCAGGGCTTTTAGCTAACAGCCAGCTCTACAGTCAGCTCATGGCTACACTCTCTCGCCTCCAGCTTCGACTGATGCCCAGATCCTGTCTGCTGTGACACACAGGCGAACTAGCCCACCTTCATATTAAGAGTCTTTGTCCGGATAAACCCAGAGAATAACTGCAGGAGAAAAATACCCAGAATGAGCTGGAGAACGTTTCATAAAGACACTACAATGTGACTTTTGTTCATGTCATTTTATCCCTAACCAGCCAAAAAACAGCTTAAATATATCAGTTGATCTTGAAAGATTATCACTACTAATGGAGACAAGGGGTCTCATTCATTAAAACCTCTTACTTGAATATGATATGATGAGGTGCACTTATTTTATTTATATTCTTCCACCTTTTCACAGCTTGGTTTAGAGCTCTTTATGCTTAATTCTAGTCGATATATTTAATATTTCTTATTTTGAGATGGTTGTGCGCTTATACAAGATTATTTAGCTTATTTGTAGACATTTTCACCTGTTTGAATAATTTTGTTAAGTAAAAATCTCACTATACTGGCAGATCATTATGCTGGTTTCAAGCTCATTTCTTAAAACAAGCAAAATGATCTGCCAGTATTTAAGCAATAGAGCACTCGAGGGCGTGTGCTGTTGCGAAATAATATCACGACTGTGACTTGGCCGCTGTAGATCATCACAGCCGTGATGTTGTTCGAGATAACGCACTCCTCATGTGTTCTTTATACAGCAGTTAAATACAGTAAGAAATGAATAAACTGGCCGTGAACGCGGCGTTTAATATGTTTTAATGTTCAGTTCCTTCCTCCAAATTATAGCTCCTTAACGAGCAGCTCGTTGCTACGTCAGAGTAACGAGCTCCGCCCACTCGCTGTACAGCCAGCAGTTCGTTCTCCAGCTCCTCACAGACCGACTGACAGTTTGGGAATTTAGTGTCGTCTCATCTTCAGAGTTGACCAAGTAAAGTAAATTAAAAACGTTCAAATGGCTCGAGGAGAAACAGGAGAAATACTGGATTTGGGATCATTTTTACTTGATAAGGTAACTAGTTTTTGCAGTGTCCATCCAAAGGTCATGTTGAGGAAAGTTATTACAACATTTTCTGGGAGAATGTTTTAGTTAAAGTTGAAGTTTGGCTTAAAGAAATATCCCTTACATGTCCTCCTATTGGACAGTCCTGACTTTGTTAGGTCATCTGTCCAGCTGCTCTGTGAAATGTCCCTCAGCACCGCGTAAGTGATGAGCTTTGTGTCGAACCATAAAATTGCTCTGCTACAAAAATCCTCGCATGGGAACGCCTGAGCTGAAAAGATCACAGCAGCAGGAGAGGTGAGCGGAGAGAAGAAGCCCACCTGCTGAAGTGCTGTCTAAACACAACAACCACTGCTGTAAAAACAGACAAACCACAACAACAACACCACCACCCTCTGAAAGGGTGTCTAGATTACCAACACGTGCGTGTGTCACGTGACCAACAGATAGATGGACGTCACAGACCGACAAAACAAACAAATTTACAGACTCTGAGGCTGGACAGATGGTCAAAACACCCAGAAATGTTCCAAAACACTTGTGATGGTCAAGCTTTTTGTCAGAGGGGCCACCAATAGACGTTCAATAGCTTATTTTCCTTGAACAATCAAACAGAGTGTCCTCCCGATTCTGTTTGTGTGTTTGGATTTGAGGCCCGTTTCAAAAGCCAGACGCAGCCTGTTATTCTCGCTGGTCCAAGCTGTGATGAAAATACAACTGACTCATCCGTGGCCACTGCAGAGGGACAGAATGGTGGACAGACGGAGAGGAAGGGCAGCAGGAGGAGGAAGAGGAGGCACAAAGAGCAGATTACGACAGCACACAGGAAACACAGCAGGCAGGACGAGAGGGAGAAAAGAAGAAAAGCAGAATGGAGCACAGAGGAGAGACAAGAAGGAAGTTCTTAAGTAATCTTGAACTGACTTACTTGTGATTTCTGACACTGTATAATATACTGACTTTACTGTTTCTACAGCTCTACTGACAGTGCTATTGACTCACTACACATACACATTCATTATAGTGTATATACTCAGTATATGTTCATTAATTCTAAATTACATATTTATCACAATGTCTTTCTATCTATCAATCAATCAATCAATCAATCAATCAATCAATCTATCTATCTGACTATCTATCTGTATATCTGTCTGTATGTCTGTTTATCTGTCTGTCTGTTTATCTGTCTATCTATGTCTATCTATCTACACTGTATTTCCAATAGTATTCACTCGCCCATCCAAATGATCTAATTCAGGTGTTCCAATAACTTCCACGGCCACAGGTGTGTAAAGAATGTGAAAGAATGGGTCGCTCTCAGGAGCTCAGTGAATTCCAGCGTGGTACCGTGATCGGATGCCACCTGTGCAACAAGTCTAGTAATGAAATTTCCTCACTACTAAATATTCCACAGTCAACTGTCAGTGGTATTATAACAAAGTGGAAGTGATTGGGAATGACAGCAACTCAGCCACGAAGTGGTTGGCCACAGAGCGGGGTCAACGGATGCTGAGGCTCATAGTGCACAGAGGTCACCAACTTTCTGCAGACCTCCAAACTTCATGTGGCCTTCAGATCAGCTCAAGAACAGCGTAGAGAGCTTCATGGAATGGGTTTCCATGGCTGAGCAGCTGCATCCAAGTCTTACATCACCAAGTGCAATGCAAAGCATCGAATGCAGTGGTGTAAAACGCCGCCACTGGACTCTAGAGCAGTGGAGACGTGTTCTCTGGAGTGAAGAATCAGCTTCTCTGCCTGACAATCCGATGGATGAGTCTGAGTTTGGCGGTTGCCAGGAGAACGGTACCTGACTGACTGCACTGTGCCAAGTGTAAAGTTTGGTGGAGGGGAGATTATCGTGTGGGGTTGTTTTTAAGGAGTTGGGCTCGGCCCCTCAGTTCCAGTGAAAGGAACTCTTAAAGCTTCAGCACCAAGAGATTTGACAATTTCATGCTCCCAAATTAGTGGGAACAGTTTGGGGACGGCCCCTTCCTGTTCCAACATGACTGTACACCACTGCACAAAGCAGGTCCATAAAGACGTGGATGAGCGAATTTGTTGCGGATGAACTTGACTGGCCTGCACAGAGTCCTGACCTCAACCCGATAGAACACCTTTGGGATGAATTAGAGCGGAGACTGTGAGCCAGGCCTTCTCGTCCAACATCAGTGTCTGACCTCACAAATGTGCTTCTGGAAGAACGGCCAAAAATTCCCATAAACACACACCTAACCCTGTGGAAAGCCTTCCCAGAAGAGGTGAAGCTGTTATAGCTGCAAAGGGTGGGCTGACATCATATTAAACCCTATGGATTAAGAATGGGATGTCACTCAATTTCATATGCGAGTGAAGCCAGATGAGCAAATACTTTTGGCAATATAGTGTATCTGTCTATCTAGCTATCTGTCTGTCTCTAGATAATAAAGAGATTATTTCAAGTCAATTTTAGATTTCTTGACAAAGGATTGCAAATAAAAAGATGGATTAACTGTCAGTAAGAGTGAGCAAGAGAGAGAGAGAGAGAAAAAGACCAAGTCAGAGAGAGACAGAGAGTGAACAAGAGAGTGTGAGAGAGAGCGCGAGCGAGAGAGACAGAGAGAGAGAGGCCACTGTAACTAATCCCAGCAATCAAGACTCTCCCTCCCACAAAGACACACACAAAAAAAATGTAATAAAAATGTATTTACAGGAAAGGTAGCATCATAATATGAAGTCCATGTGCAGTGAAATGAAGAATAAAACAAAACCAGCATTCTAAATTCCTAATCTGTGGTCAGGACTAGGAATTTAGGGCTGAGGCTATCTGGAAAAAGTTGAAAAGAATTTTAATAGAAAGAATTCTTGATCACATTTCTACAGCATCTTTCAGCTGTTTATTATTGTTCATAAACACTGTAACATGGTAAGATGGCTGCTTCAAACACAGTTTGGGTCAGTCAAGGTCAACGGTATGTTTTCATCCACTACTGCTGGGAAAGACTTGAAGAGTAACAGTGAGAATGTGTAGCTGCGTGTTGTGGGTGCTGAATCCATGCAGTCAGTCTAACCTGTGTGTGCGTGCAGATTCATACATTCTGCTCCTGTTTCATCACCAGAAACGCAGGAACACTGTGAGCTTCAGGCTACCAGATACAAATGTCTTCATCTCCCTCATGCAATAATCCTACATCAGGCGTATTAGTTTTCATGTGCTTTAATCTCCATCTAATAACCGAACTGTATAAGCTCAGCCAGTTTTATTAGTCATTTATTGCTTTGTAGCTCCTCTGCTAACCAGCGGCGCCTATGATGAGATGTTTAGTGCAAAATTACAGTAACATTATGACTTTATGTTGCATTTTTAATGAGTTTTGAAGCTTTTAATTGATGTTTTTCATTTGTGCCTGTGTGCACTCACATGTGCCAGAACAAAGGCCCAATCTCATTTCACACCTCACCCCTTTCACTTACCCCATAGCCCACCTTTTGCGCGGGGCTATGGGGTAAGGGAGTAGGGTGTGCAGATTCTTGTTGAGATAGAGGGGTAGGGTGAAGTATTAGGGCTACATGGAGGTTTTTCAGAGACTCACAGTGTTACGAGAAAAAGAGACCAAAGAAACCCACAAATGTGAGAATTTTCTGTTAAAAAATGACAATAACCAAGATTTTTTCTTAGTTCAATGTCATCCATCCATCCATCCATCCATTATCTTCCGCTTCTCCGGGGTTCGGGTCGTGGGGGC
Source organism: Pygocentrus nattereri (assembly GCF_015220715.1). Taxonomy (NCBI): domain Eukaryota; kingdom Metazoa; phylum Chordata; class Actinopteri; order Characiformes; family Serrasalmidae; genus Pygocentrus; species Pygocentrus nattereri. Next base: position 50,498,293 of record NC_051211.1, read on the forward strand.
AGCATCCTAAGCAATGAGGCCCAGACCTCCCTTTCCCCAGCCACTTCCACTAGCTCTCCAAGGGGGATTCCGAGGCGCTCCCAGGCCAGCTGGGCGATATCGTCACGCCAGCGTGTCCTGGGTCTTCCCCGGGGTCTCCTCCCTGGTGGACTTGCCTGTGACACCTCACGAGGGAGGCGTCCAGGAGGCATCCTAACTAGATGCCCGAACCACCTCAGCTGGCTCCTCTCGACGAGTCCCTCCCGGATGACCGAACTTCTCACCCTATCTCTAAGGGAGAGCCCAGACATCCTGAGTTTAATGTCATTTCAATGTATAATGGTCTTCATGCTTCATAACAAGCATAAAAAAAAATCAGTTGTAGTTTGCTAATGTCTCAGTAGCTAGGAGCTAAAGTTCCCATCCCACCTTAAATAGTCCAGCAGTTCTGATGCTTGAAGAACCAGAATGTAACTGCTGCTCAATTTAAGGTGGAATGGGAAATTTTTCACCAGAAGCTGGCGAATAGCTGACTTCAGCTTCATCTCACTGAAGAATTAGGGGTAAATAAATAAATAATTGCCCCCACGCCCTTAAAGGCATATGATTCCCTAAATGGAACTAAATCCCAGCAGTGAGGAGCTGAACTTTCCCCTCCTCTGCTGTCACTGCAGACGGGCAGGGTCACCTAGAGAGCAGCACTGGTAGCTGTTAATGAAATGATGCTCTTCTTTATTTGAGGGACCCATTTCACAGGGAAGATTTCAGTCACTACCCGCTTTAACTCCGTTCTAATGGGCAAGGTGACACTCGAACAAACAAGAAATGGGATTGAGCCTTGAAGTGAAAGGACAGAGCTAAATGTACTGGTTTTCCTGACATCACAAAAACGATTGTCAAAACACGCTGTTTTGGAAGCTTAATTTCTATATATGGACTGCATAGACTGCAGAATGAATGGTATGTTTTGAAATTTTAACAGCATTTACATCCTACAAAGAAATGTACTATTAAAATGAAAGCGAGGAAATTTTGTTTTTCCATGACATGGGCCCTTTAAAACCACTCATTATAGCCTCTGAAGATCAATAGTGTATTATCTCCTTGGTTTTCTGATGCACATTTCTGGTATTTTCTTCCGTTTTGAATGGGACAGGAGAACAGAGGAGTCGTAAACAATTTAAAGGTGCACCCTTTTGATTTTATAACACAAACATGGCATTTCACTGTCTTTAGTCATATTTCTCCCAGCAGCATCAGTTTCATTTCAACCTTTGGGCTTATAAGGCTTAGTTTTGTTCATTAGCATCTAAAAATCCAGATCAGAGAGGTAGAAGCACAATGACAGAGCTAGAACATCACGTTATCTCCTTTAACAAAGCGAATACCTCTATGACAACAGAGCTCAAAACTGGGCTATCTGGTCCAAAATTAATCACTACACACAACCCTAGTTCCACCTTCAGACGCAGAAGCTAAATAAATAGATAGAACAAACAAACTGGGCTACAGCATTAATGCTTTTAATCCAGGGCAGCTACAGCCAGCAGCAGGTAACAAGCTGGCAGGGTCTTATGTCACATGTAGCCTGTGTAGTTTACCCTCACTTTCAAAATATGAAAAACAGGGGGGCCTGCCCCTAATTAACCTCTAGGACCCCCTGAATGTCTCAAAATCAAAATTCTAGGGGGGGTCCCTGAAAATAACCTTACTGACATTATGCTGTCCGTTAGGGAAAAATAGCTGTTCAGCTGCTTCACCCACAATCGGTCACCTTCTGAGATGTAGCACCGCTCTGCCTCAGGGTGGCAATGTAGCAAATCGGTTTACCCAGATGGTCCTTCATAGCCTAGCAACTGTAACTATGCCCTGCATACCTCTGAAAAACTTCACAATATGCCACAGCATATTTGTAAATCTGAAAACCTGCCCAGTTTCTCAAGACGCTAGTGGAAAGAATTAATTATTACTCATTCCTTTAACTGAATACACAAAAGGAGATGTGTGATCTCAGTGTAGAGAAGAGCGTTTCCAAAAGAAGTTACTGAAAGAACCGTTAAACCAAACGTTCACAGCGGCAGGTGGGTTAACAGCCAGCATCCTTGACAGTCTTGAACATTAGAAAAGTGGGACGGTTCTGGAACACAAAAGATGCTGACTATATATGGACTGCATTTCCCATGAGTCTGTGCACAGGGACATAAACATGTGACAGAAAATATGCATGAAAACCAAATATCCTCTCTGTTTAAACCATAGTTGTTTAAAAGAACATGATTTGAAAATTCTTATGCTTTGGTTAAATTTAACAGTCAAAAGCGATCACAACACACTGTTTAAAACAAGGCATGTGTTGAGAGCAGATTATGGAGAGGAGGGATTATATGGGTTTACGATGGAAGAAAGCTGAACGTTTCAGTGATATCTTAAAGTAGATGTCTTTAGAGTTTGTATATCCTGGCTGACATACCTAAACTTTCAGTTTTTTATTGACACGTCATTCAAAACACACATATGCAATTATTCCATAATAAATGGACCTAAATAAATAATCCATTACAAATGACTAATTACTTCTCTCAAACTGTGTTGGGATTACTTTACGTATTTCTACCTGGAAAGGGTAACTTTATTATTCATTACTCTACTTAACACAGATCTGTTCAACAGAGATCTCAGTAGCCCATTTCTGTAATGTATTTAGAAAGAAGTAATCACAGTAACAGTATTACAAGGTCACTATCACTGCCTTTCAACAAGACTCAGCCAGTTATGGTGGTTAAATGAATGTTTATGAATGGATGATTCTATGAAAGCCAGTAGTAACAGTTCAAAAACAGCTGCCTTGTAATAAAATTTTATGAGTGAAATGAACAGCTTACACAGCTGTTTCTGAGTGAAAGTGGAGTCTGGTATGTGTAGAATGGGTCTCTCCTTCAGCATAGAGTACATATTCATCAGTTCCATACTATGATTAGGTCAGAGGTTACAACCCAAATGTTAGGAATAGCCATTTTGTCCTTTCAGCAAAAATCAAACTACATTGGGAGCCACAACATTTTATGTCTATTTGACCATTTTGGCTGTAAATAGATCTCAGTATGTGCTGATGTCCTAGTGTAGGCTGAAAAATTTAATATAAATGAAAACACAGACTTACTTTGGTCTACCTTAAGCTTTAGCTCAGCTATAGCCGCTTTTCTCGCATCTCCAGCAGGAAACTTTTCCAAAAGTGGAATAGTTACTTGGTTCTCAAATGGTTCTCAATGTTCAATATTTTACGAGCTTCTCATTCGCCAGTTTCTTGTTTGAATTTTTGAACAAGAAGCTGGCAGCAGGCACCATTTAAGGTGGAATGAGAAAATTCGAACGAGAAGATGACTTCAGCTTTGTGACTTTTCAGTGTTTGACGGTTTCTCGATGCAGATTAAACGTATCAGGAAACCAGCTGGAGTGATTAGAAACACAAATCCATTCGTCTCTGAATTATTAATGTTCATCTCAAATCTTTTTCTTCGCTGTTTCATTAGCTACTAGCTAGGCGAGACTGTTATATGCGTTGCTACGGTGACCAGTAGTCTGCGCACTGATCTTCAGGGTTAAAGAGTAAATGAACAGTTATACTTTAACTCTGATGTTTAAGACAATTTACTGCTAAATGTGTGTTGAACTGCAAAGAAGGATTATTATTGTTTTTGTTTTTTTTTACTAAAAATCTAATTCTACAGTGGAGCCACAACAGGACAGTAAATGAGTCACATGTGACTCTGTAGTTGCATGTTGCCAACCCCTGGCTTAGGTGACATGGTGGCACTACTGCTGGGGCATGTAGTGCACGCACACACACGCGCACACACACACACACACACACACACACACACACAAGTTACATTCAAGGGTATACATAGAAAATCTACACAGAGGAAACGTATGTTTACAACACATCACATGAACTTAATGTTGTTCTCTTATATATAAGTATATATGAGTATATATAAGGATATATGAGTAACACAAGTAACACAATTCTTATTCTTAAGTCAGTGAGAGTAATGTGATTACAATGTATACTGTAATGTGTTACGTTACGTTGTTACAAGAAAAAGTAATCGCATTACTGTAATGTACTTTCTACCACATCATCTCTCACACCGGCAACAAAACGCTTTTCTAATAACATACATTTAACCCTTGCGTGGTGTTCATCTGTCTGTCTGGTGGACGGACCACATTCTTGCTTTTTTTTTTTAAATCAATACTGCCATAAGAATGAATGTAACTTATCTGTGGACTTATCTTTCTTTTGATAACGGGTCCCACAGACCTGAACACCACTCCAGGGTTAAGTTCAGAATGTTGTTTGCTTCACTGTTTTGGAGGTAAATTGTTTTGTAATGGCCTGACCTGAGCAAAGAGGTCAGCGTGGATGTGAGGTGTGAAGCCAATGATGGGATTCTTCTCCTGCTTGTTTTCTCAGGGAAGGTGCTGGATGGTAAAGAGTATGTGAGCTGCACACATTAGTGCTGTGCTGCATTGTGCTGAAGGAGAGGCTCCCTCAGGCTGAGTCAAATAGGCCTTTTCCCACAGGAACCCTCATCTGCACAAGAACTCTCATTATCTCTGATTCTCCCAGCCCTGCTAATCACCTCCACCTGTCCCTGCTGCACACACACTCACACTCAGGCGAACACTTTTTCTGAGCAAAGTCAGAGAGCACCCTTCATTTATTTCACTTCCAGTTAAAAAAGGTGCAAGTTATTCATTTCTCTGAGGAGATCAGCTAAACCAAAACTGAGCCCATATTCAGGAAAACAGTTTTCCTCATTTTTTCCTAAAAGAGTCTGATGTAGTTTGTAAACATTTTTTCAAAATATACCATTCAGTCCCCAGTCTAGACAGCCCATTTATGGAAATCCAACTGAAAAATAGCATGTTTTGAATTCATTGTTTCTGTGATGAAAAGCCAATACATTTACATATCGCTGTTGTCGGAAGAAAACCTCTCCAAAATAGTAACTTTACAGGAGAAGGAAAAAACCTACTTCACTTTCAATGTAAGTCAATGGAACCAGAATTTTTCCAGGTCACTTTAGGCTGTTTCTTTTGGCCTGTTCATCATGAAATGTACACACAATGTAAAGGACAACAGGCATTTTCAAATTATGTCAAAAACTGAAAAGCAACAGAAATGGAGATACAAGGTTTTGTTCAGACAGCAGCGATATATCAAGTATTTGCATATATACATATTGCCCTTTACACTGAATGTAAATTTCATGATGCACCGGCCAAAAGAAACGGCCCAAAATGACATGGAAAAATTTCTGGTTCTATTAACTTACATTAAAAGTAAAGTATTTTTTTACTTCTCCTGTAAAGTTATCATTTCTTAGATACGATATACAACAGCAGTTTAGCTCTGCCTATTCACACTGAAGTTATAAGGAGTGTTTCAGCCAGGACTGCTTTGTGAATGAAGCACAATAACAGTCACACACATCAGTCTTAAAGGCACAGTAACAAAAACAGCCTGTTTAATTCTAAGATTCAAAGAGAAGTTGTAAAATTGTCATGTAAAAATGAAATATGACTATGGCGTATATAACCATTCAAATGTCATTAAGTGGAAAAATGTAGTATATGAGCTAAACTCTAAAAATACATAGGGAAAATGGGACTAACCACCACCTGCAAGAGCTGGTAGACCTCAAAACTGTCCCCATCAGACAAACAGCACTTAAAGCTTTCATCCCTGAGAGAGAGGAGAAAATCAAGCTGCTTCAGATCTGAAAACATCCACAGGTGTTTCTGTCCATCCTTCCGCTGTGAGAAGACCACTCAGCGCTGTGGGTCTGAAACGATGTGTAGCTGTGAAAAAGAACCTCACTGAGAAAAGAAGACGGACACATCAAACAAAGAAGCTGAACAATGGACTGACCACCCCAGAGTCCAGACCTCAACATCACTCAATGTGCTGTCTAGGATCGTGAGAAGCAGAAAACGTGACCAACTTCTAAGACTGAACTATTTTTTGGTTTTGTGAGAAAATATCCCTGGAGATGTCTTTGAGAAACTGAAAACGAGTGTCCTGAAAAGAGTGGAGGCTGTATGTGTGTGCATGTCTGCTGTGGTTTTGAGTTACTGCTCGTCCAGTGGCAGCTCTGTTCACTCTTTCACACACACTGACATCTGTTTAGAGAAGTGAACAGCTGTTAACCTGCCTTTATATCTCCTCAGGTCACCAACTCTGAACCCACACATGCCTGGACACAAAAACACACACTTTAAAGCTCGCCAGCTGTGCAGGTCGTGTGCTGGAGAGAGAAGAAGCGTCTCTCAGTGTTTTTCTGGTCAGGCCCTGAAGGCTGTGAGTGAACTTTCCCAAAGGCAGAGCAGTGTGATTGTGACTTGTGGAACTTTAAGCTGAAGGGGATTAGTGTCAGGCTGGTTTAGGATGTGTTCTGTCAGTGCCTGCACTCTTTCACTTCTCTGAATCCAGTCTCAGAACAGCCCTCCGCCAACACCTCTCAGTGTAGAGCAGAATTCAGCTCATAACCAGCTTCCTTTGATGGGCTTGAATGCACAGAGTTCCAAGCTAATCTCATCAGAGCCACAGCGAGCCTGCTGTATTTAGTACTGTGTACACGAACACGCGTCCACACCACTGTGTAAATGTGCAAAATGAATGTTTTCAATAATGTAAAACCAATTATCATGCAGATACATGTAAGAAATTATTCTAATCATTTGTACAGAGCTGTAAAAATGAACTTCAGAATAATAAACAGTTCTGTAGACAACTCCTTAAAGGGGCATTCCACCAATTTCTTTCCAAAAATTCTGCATAATTGAGTCAAAGTGATGTAAACAAAGTCATCCTGAGTGGTTTGATGTGGAATGGCTCATTGTAGAGACTCAAATTTCTTTACAGTGGTGGTGATAGGAACCAGGGGTTGTCATGAATACAAAACATCAATTTTCTCAGCCGCTTCTCCATCAGGGTCGCAGGGGGGTGCTGGAGCCTATCCCAGCAGTCTTTGGGCGGAAGGCAGGATACACCCTGGACACTTCGCCAGTCCATTGCAGGGCAGACAGACAGACAGACACAGACAGTCACACCCAGGGGCAATTTAGTATGTCCAATTGGCCTGACTGCATGTCTTTGAACTGTGGGAGGAAACCGGAGAACCCGGAGGAAACCCACGCAGACATGGGGAGAACATGCAAACTCCACACAGAGAGGACCCTGATCGCCCGGCTGGGGACTCGAACCCAGGCCCCCCTCACTGTGAGGCGACAGCGCTACCCACCACGCCACCGTGCTGCCCATATGAATATACAATACAGATATAGAAATTTTATTTACTATCATAAACCACCAGCGAACCTACACGAGGCTTCTGAGTGTTTATATGTAATGATGATGGTTAAATAGTCATAAAAAGAAAAAAAAAATCTTCAGGTACTATTTTTCCTTATACCCCCATGCATGTATCTCTCTGCCATAAAGGAATAAAAAAAATACATTTTTAGGCCAAAGCCTTTTCAAACCTGCCATAAAACAATGTCTCAGATGCCAGGCAGTGGATTCATAATGCACATTTCATGTAACTTTCTGTGAGGGAGCTTTTAGAGGTGGACGTCTGGTTCCTATCACCACCACTGCATATAATTCAGATTCTGTAAGTTTGATTATCTTACACAGGTAGACCAAGGTGGTGTTAGGAGTCTTGCCCAAGGAATCTCATTGGTATAGTGTAGGGTGCTTGTCCAGGTGGGGGACTGAACCTCAGTCAACAGTGTAGAAGGCAGAGGTGTTACCCACTACACTAACCAACCACCAATTTAACTATAAAAAAAAAAAAAAAAAAATCAGTGGAATTGACCTTTAACAACCGAGAAAGCTGTATAACATTAAGAATGAAGAAAACGAATATCCAGAATGCCTTGTAACTTTTTTGGTCATGTCCAGTTCCAGTCACTAGACAAGACTCCCCAAATCACGTGATACTAGGAGAGTAAAGGCAAACACAGGCTTCTTCCAAGGCCCATGAAGCATCTCTGCATCTTTTCAAATGGTCTCTAATGCAAAGTCAATGGACAGTGAAACATGGAGGAGAAGTCTAACCACCAGTGCTGCTACAATTTGCTACGTCAGCAAACAGACTCCTGCTGTGTCAGCACTAGCTAGCGTTGGGCTGAAAGACAAGGGAGAGCGGGGCTGACTGAGCTTTCTAGGACTCTCGCTGTAGCATCATCAGGGATCGAACTCACAACCTCCCAATGATGGACCAACACTTAGATGGTTGCTCCACTCGGGAGCCCCTTGCCTTGTACTTTAAGTGGTGAATGAGGCCAATCATGTGCAAGAAAGTATTATAAATCCACAATAACAGTTATAATTATTATTCAGCTACAGTTTTTTCTTGATTACTGAAACATGTCTAATGAAACTGGGGTGAGATTAATCTTATTACTCTCTTAGAAAAATGTTCTTCTGCCAATCTGTTAAGTCTTTCTCACCTCTTTCACTCGTTTCTCACACACTTTTACAAAGGATCTAACACAGCTCTCACAGAACACCAGTAGATGTAGTGTCAGCTGAAAGGGATCAGTCCCAGTTATAAATACCTTCAGTATCTGTCAGAACCACATCAATCAATCGTTATCAGCTGCGGACTGTAAACACGGATAAAGGAGGCAGCAGACAAGTATTTATCAGATGAAGAACAGGAAACAGGCTAGACTGGCATTATACAAAGCTGTTTTACACAATCTAGGGCTTATCTATTGAGATTCAGAAAAAAATGGACCATGAATTCTAGCAGAGATACACTTAGGCCCAATCCCATTTCTTAATTTTACCCCTACCTCTTGTTTTTGAGTGTGGCTTTGCCCTTTGGAACTGAGCTACAAAGAGTAGTGGTTGAAATCTTCCTCTATGAAATGGGACCTTCAAATAAAGAAGAGCATCATTTCATTAACAGCTACTAGTGTTGCTCTGTAGGCGACCCTGCCCGTCTGCAGTGACAGCAGAGGAGGGTAAAGTTCAGCTCCTTGCTGCTGGGCTTAAGTTACATTTAGAGCATCATACGCCTCAAAGAGGAGGAATGTGACAGCTATTTATTATCGTCCACCCGTAATTATTCGGTGACATAAAGAGGAAGTCAGATATTCTGGCCAGCTTCTGGTTCCATCTAAGGTGGAACGGGAAGTTTAGGTAGCTAAAACTAAAGATTTTTGTGTTTGTTATGAAGAAAAGGACCATAATATACTGAAATGACATTAAACTAAGATACAATGGTTATCTTAATTCTTCTGAGAAAATACTCAAGAAAAGTGGTGAAATGGGAAATAGGCCTATGTGCGCAATACCAGGCAACCTGTAACTACTATAGCACACCCCTATGGCAGTGTATGGTGGGAGTGAGTGTTGCTCACATGCTGCTGGTTCGTACTGCAGTGGATATGTTTCTGCTGTGACCCCTGCTGACCCCAGGCATTCCAGCTGCTCTGCCCTGAGCCATCCACATCAAACGCTTCATTTACTGCCCTCACTGTCTCTCACTCTATCTGTCTCCATTGTCTGCATCTGTCTCATTCCTCTCATTCTTAGACTAGCTCAGAGTAAAAATAATAAACCAACATAATCTCTATCTGCATCTTACCACATACTAGGGCTGTCAAATGGTTAAAATAATGAATCACAAAAAAAAAAAAATCACATTAGTTTGTGTAATGAGATTCATCACATTAATCTTTTCCATTTCAAAAGCAGTGCTTGGTGTTAGAGCTATATGAACGGAAGAAATAAGCTTCATCGGAATATATTTATTACTTTCAGTAATTCAACGATATTATTTTCATCGTGTGAATTGGTAGTTCATATGGACCTGAACATGGCATGACATGTTAAAATAGTGGTAAATCTGAAAAAACAAAGTTTTCTCAGGGGACTATTTTGCTTTATAACACTTTACGTGGACCTCTTCGCCATGAATAGATTCTAAATCATGTGCTTTAGGCCAAAACGTTCTCTCACAGGCATCAGGCAGCTGATTCATAACCACTTCATGTGATAACTTTCTGTGAGAGAGCTCTTAGAGGTATTATACTCAAATGTCTGGTTCCCATCAGCACCACTGTGAATGATTCTGACTTTCGTATCAGGTCAAATCACTCTGAATGACTTTGTTTACATCTTCAACATTTATTTATGTTTTTGAATTTTGAAAAATGTATGTCATTTTACTTTAAGGCAAGGCATCACAGAAGCATGATGTATATGTCTACATGCACATCTACTGCCCATATACAGTCTGGTGCAAAACTTTGGGCACCATTGCTCACATGAGATGTTTTGTTGACTTTCAAGGTGAAAATGAGTTAACGTAGGGATCACACTTCTGCACATTTTAATGCAAAATTACTGTTTATTTGCTGAATTTAACATACTGGGGCATGGGAATAAAGCATAAAATGTACAAAAGTTATGACAGATTTATATTTTATGCTATTTTATGTTTTATTTTTCCCAATAAATACAAAAAGTGCAACAAAATGTACAGAAAAATACTTCAAAAAATTAACAAAATATACCATTCATAGCATTCTTGCTACAGTGGAGGAAGGCTTTAATGCCACTTTATTGCTTTTGTTAGTTTGCTGCTTTTTGATTTGGTCTCTGACAAGCATTACCAGTGTAGTCTGCTGAAGGTGCAGCAGGTATCGCTTTAAAAGAATCTATATTTGAATGTGAGGCTTATAATCACAGCACCATACAGTGTGCTGCAGCTGGGCTTCAGCCTACACTACTACAGATAGTTCGAACTAGAAAAGAAAAACATTCTTAAAAAATGAGTAAAATTAGCACTGCCACACAATCAGGGGCAGTTGGGGGCTGGAGGTTAGGGAGCCAGCCCTGTGACCGGAAGGTTGTCGGTCTGATTCCCTTGGCTGACAGTCCATGACTGAAGTGCCCTTGAGCAAGACACGTAACCCCCCACTGCTCCCTGGGCGCTGTGGATAGGGCTGCCCACTGCTCTGGGCAAGTGTGGAAGCAGAAGCAGGAAACAAAGATTAGGTTCAAAAAGTCTGTAATTTTCCTTTAAGCACAGCAGACTGTGTGTGTGTGTGTGTGTGTAAGGTGGACCTCGAGGTGGGAGGTCTTTAATCTGGACGTCAGTGAACAATGAACCCTAGAAGAGCCCCAATCTCCCGCAGTGATGAACAGACCACTCTGTACAGATCTCTCAAAAGAAAGATTTCTGTATTTTGTGTGTGGGTGTTCATGAGAGAATAATCTGGGTTACGAGGTTTGTGTGAGAAAATTCAGTGGTTCCTCATAAGCTTTGTGACTCTGTTCTTCTGTCTTCTGCGTTGCCGTGTGACATGCTTACGGAAACATCAGTATCCTCATTGTTACATGATTATATTGCTGCGTTTTACAGTTTTTGTAAGTCGCTTTAGTGCATTACTCAGATCATAGCTGAATTCCTGAAAATGACTCGTCCAGCCTCCACATCATTTAGTCACTCGTGCAGATCATAACTGCCATTTCTTATTGCTTTGGCTTAATCATGCAAATGACCTTGTCCAATTGTCTGCTGTTCTCTACTTACTTTTGTCATGTCGATCAAAGTGTATTATACTACTCTGTTGAATAGTTCTACCCCCAACCCATCGAGGCATTCGCTCATTGCATAAGTCATTACATTCAAAAATGCTGAACCAGTTGTTATAACCTGTGATGCATATTTTATACCTGTCCATTAGCCTGTTTTGGTAAATGTCACCTGATGATTAGATCTCAGGTCAATCATGACTGTCACTGATGAAGAGAATATATATATATATATATATATATATATATATATATATATATATATATATATATATATATATCGCTGTTGTCGGAACAAAACCTTGTATCTCCAATTGATAACTTTACATGAGACGGAAAAAATATACTTTACTTTTTATATTATGTCAAAAAGTGAAAAATAACAAAAATGGAGATGCAAGGTTTTCTTCAGACAGCAGTGATATATAAATATATACAGCCTCCTTTTACCTTGACCTTCTGTGGTCAGGACCCCCATGGACCCTCACAGAGCAGGTACTATTTGGGCGGTGGATCATTCTCAGCACTGCAGTGACACTGATGTGGGGTGGTGGTGTGATAATGTGTGTTGTGCTGGTACGAGTGGATCAGACACAGCAGTGCTGCTGGAGATTTTAAACACTGTGTCCCCTCACTGTCCACTCTATTAGACACTCCTACCTTGTCGGTCCACCTTGTAGATGTAAAATCAGAGGCGACAGCTCATCTGCTGCTGCGCAGTTTGTGTTGTTCATCCTTTAGTCCTTCATCAGTGGTCACAGGACGCTGTTGGCTGGATATTTTTGGTTGGTAGACTGTTCTCAGTCCAGCAGTGACACTGAGGTGTTTAAAAACTCCAGCAGCACTGCTATGTCTGATCCACTCGTACCAGCGCAACACACACTAACCCACCACCACCACGTCAGTGTTACTGCAGTGCTGAGAATGATCCACCACCCAAATAGTACCTGCTCTGTGAGGGTCCATGGGGGTCCTGACCACTGAAGAACAGGGTAAAAGGGGGCTAACAAAGTACCAAAGAAACAGATGGACTACAGTCTGTAACTGTAGAACTACAAAGTGCAGCTATACAGTAAGTGGAGCTGATAAAATGGACAGCCTGTTCTATATATATATATATATATATATATATATATATATATATATATATATACACATACACACACACACACACACACACACACACACACACACACACACACACACACACACACACACACACACACACACACACACACACACTCCAAAATCTTGTAGAAAGTGTTCGCTTGTAAGCTGTTATAGCTGCAAGCGACAATCTCAAATTTAAATACACTTACTGCTGTGCAAATTTTCAAGATGATTCAAGTTAAAAACACACTGGTGAAGCCGTGATGTGACACGGTTACAGATCATCAAACTTGAATTTAACAAACTACTTTTTAAGCAGAAACATTCATCTGATCACTAACATAGCGTGAAGAAAATGACCTGAATGCTCACATTGCATTTGGACAGGGACAGTGGCCCCAGAAAGAACTTGGACTCTTTAACCATTAACTGTAATGAAGTTAAATAAAATGTTTAACATCAAACTGATGTTACACTCTTTCTGTGGAAAAGCCTGGAGAAGATCTCCTGCCAGGCTGCACTGAGGCTACTGTAAAGCACAGAGGTGGAATGAACTAAGACGTTCTAGATGCAAACCTTGCAGAGGTCTGCCTTGACGTTTTGTTTCCTAACTCAATGAACCTAATACATTTTTAAGTAAAGAACAAATACGTCCAAATATTTTTGAAGGAAATGTATGCATTAAGTTCAGGTCAGGATAAAATTTAATGTTCGGGTTCTCACAGCCTGCCTTCCACTTTTAGCAGAGGCCCATTAGGCAAGTATGCAAATGGGCTCAGGACTGGTCAGTTTAATGCAGCCAAAAGAATGTTTAATTTTCAGTTGTTTGACCAAAATTATTTTCTTAGATGTTTCTTATAACTTCACCAACATTCCTTACATTGCTGTCACCAATGCATCAGTATCACCAACTCCAACCACCCCACTACCAACGCCATTAACATCAGCACAGTCAATACCATCAACATCGTAAACACCAACACCAGTGCTATTAACATCAACACAGACAACACCACCAGTGCCATTAACACCAACGCAACCAACATCAACACTGATGACACCATCCCATCATCACCAATGCTATTTACATAAACACAGACAACACCACCAGTGCCACGAGCACCTACATGGACAACACCACCAGTGCCATGAACACCAACGTGGACAACACCACCAATGCCTTGAAAACCAACATGGACAACACCACCAATGCCACGAACACCAACATGGACAACACCACCAATGCCACGAACACCAACATGGACAACACCACCAATGCCACGAACACCAACATGGACAACACCACCAATGCCACAAACACCAACATGGACAACACCACCAATGCCACGAACACCAACATGGACAACACCACCAATGCCACGAACACCAACATGGACAACACCACTAATGCCACAAACACCAACATGGACAACACCACCAGTGCCATGAACACCAACGTGGACAACACCACCAATTCCATGAACACCAACATGGACAACACCACCAGTGCCACAAACATCAACATGGACAACACCACTAATAATGTTAACATCAACAGTGTTTTTATTTTTAATTTGGTTTGTCTGTGATCTAATTATGGCTGTTATTGCTGTGACACTGATTTAGCCAGCGCTATCATTACAAACACTGGATTTTATTCTGTATTTTTAGCTTTGAGGAGCCAGTTCTGGTCATTTTTGGGCAGAATTTTGTTGAGCTCAGGTCAGTTTTGGAAAACACGATGACGTGGTTCAGACTGGACTCACACAGAAAATTTCAAGGGTGTTCAAAGCTCTGGTTTGTGACTGGTCAGGATCCTCACACCACACAGTAAAAAAAACATTGGGCCTCATTCACCAGCCGTTCTTAATTAGAAATTTATTTTTAAAACCCACTTACAAAGTTTTCATGAAGATTCTGACATTCCCCAGTGTTTTCTTATTTGGGATTTGTTCTTAGGTAAGAACAAACTCTACACACTAAAGTGCACCAAGTGCAGCAGTTCTGTGGTTTAAGAACACGTTTTTGTCTTAGGTCCTTTCTCAAGAACACATTTAAGAAAAAAACTAATGAAGGTACTGGTGAAGGTCCATTGTAATGAGGCCCATTGTAATCTACACTAATCAGAGTGCGTGTTGCAAAGAATACAGATCATGATAATGATGAATAAATTAATAAATGTTCTGAAAGCAAAAAAAAAAAAAAAAGTCAGTCACATGCATCATTTCTTATCCAGAATTTGATTAAGCATCTAATTATCTTAATAACAGTTCCATTCCTGTCAGGTAAGAATTACACCAGTCTCTCCAGGAAGCTCCTGTCCATTTTAGTTCACTAAAGCAGAAATGAGCAGAAGATCATTATTCCCACATTCCAGGATGACAACAGTAGGCTGGTCTGGTTCCATCATGTCTGGTTCAACAGGCAGGACACCAGGACAGTTTGACTGGCCTGCAAAATCACTGGACCTCAATCCCAATTCTTTCTGGAACAGCAGTATAAATGCTGAAATAGGTACACATGACCTCTGGGTGAAATGAGCAGCCAGTCCGTGGAAGAATGCACTAAAAAGGACAGAAACAATCTCAAGAGGATAGTGTCATCCTTACCTGACAGGACTGGCATTGCTATTTAAGGGGAATTCCACTGAATTTTCAAAATTTCTGCACAATTCAGTCAATGAGATGTAAACAAAGTCATTAAGAATGGTTTAATATGTATGTGGATTAATTGTTTTACAGTGGTGGTGATTGGACCCATGGGTTGCCATGTCTACAAAAAATATTATTCACTATCCAGAACCACCGGGGAACCTACACGTGCCTTCTGAGTCATTATAATTAATGTTGATGATGTTGTAGATAATGTAGAGATGGTTGTGCATGAAAATCCCAGTAGATCAGCAGTTTCTGAAATACTCAGACCAGCCCGTCTGGCACCAACAACCACGCCACGTTCAAAGCCACTTAAATCCCCTTTCTTCCCCGTTCTGATGCTCGGTCTGCACTTCAGCAAGTTGTGTTGACCGCCTCTACATGCCTAAATGCAGTGAGTTGCAGCCGTGTGATTAGCTGATTGGCTAGTTGTGTTAACAAGCAATTGAACCTAATAAAGTGGCCGGTGAGTGTATGTATATATCTATATCTATCTATCTATATATCTATATAGATATATAGAAATTCTACTTAAAAGGCAAGGGGTCACAGAAGTGTACTGTATATGTCTACATGCGTACAGCATATGTTCTGCCCATATACAGTCCTATACAAAAGTTTGGGCATCCTCAGTCAAATGAGATGATCTGTTGATTTTTTAGGTGTAATTAAGTTAATTCATCCTCTACTGAGAACAAACCTCTGCACATTTTAATGCACAATTACTGTTTATATGCTGAATTTAACACACTGGGGGGGATAAAACATAAAATGTGGCCTGTACAAAATTTCTGGCACATTTATATATGACTTCATTTTATATTACATTTTTTTCCAGTGTGTTAAAACTCAAATAAATACACCAACATTGACAAAAAAATACTTAGAAAATCAACAAAACATGCAATTTGACCAGAGGTGTTCTGGTCTTCTGCACACAGCTGAATGCGGATGCTGTCCACCACTCTTTCTCTACACTTTCATCTATAATAGCTGCCTCCACACCTGAAGGAACATTTCACCCAAAAGCTGCACTGCTGGTGGTGAATAAGCGTGAACAGAGTCAGACAGCTTTATGCAAATGGGTCCAGCCATCAGGTCCATGCAAGTCTTCAGTCACTGGGAGCAACATTAGCATTTTGAGACACATTTCTCAAGAACTCTGCACTGCAGAGGTCACTTCACTGAACAAGACGCAATGACGCAGTATGTGTAGCCTCTTACGCAAAAGTTTCAACACCCCCAGTCAAATTCCAGGTTTTCTTGATTTTCTAAGTGAAAGTAAGTGAACGCATCCTCTACAGAGAACGCACTAAAATAAGACCTTTTCTGCTCATTTTAGTGCACAATTTCTATTTATTTGCTGAGTTAACCCTTGTGTTATGCTCATTTGTCTGGTGGACCGACTGCATTGCTGTTTTTAAAATCATAACCATAATAATTTATGTAAAAATACCAGATGTTTAAAATATCACCAGTGTCCAGTGTAGGGTTCTCCTTTAGCAGCCAGTCAGCAGCCTGTCCATGTTGTCCACCCTCATGCACACACACACACTAACAGCAGGCCATGTAGGAGGAGAACAGAGTGAAAGATACAGCACCTCCACACTTTTACTCCCCGTGGGTTCAGCCCAACACCACATGTGTAATATAAAGGTGTGGGGGGTGAACAGAGTAAAGACACTGAAAACGGGTTATTTTATATGTTCTTCACTGAAAATGAGCAAAGACCAACAATGAAATAATAATAAATCACATCATTTTTTCTTTTGGTGAACACTGAAAATGGCTCCTACAGAATCCAACACCTCACAAGGGTTAAGGGTTGATATATTGGAAAAATAATATATGTAAAATATAAAATGTGCCATGTTTTGTGTTTTCATTTTTTCCCAATCAGTTAAATTCAGCAAATAAACAGTAAGTGTGGTTTAAAATGTGCCTGTAGAGGCTTTGTTCACATATTTTACTTAGAAAATTAACAAACCTTTAGCGCACAAATCCAAATTATCATTATTTTTTGTAGTCTTTTTTCTTCCTTATTCTTATTTCCGTACTCCATTTGAAAACGCCATCTGACCTTTGACATTGATGGAACATTTTACAGCAAATTGACCAACAGAATGCTCTAAACTTAGTATTTCTGCAGAATGCAGTATTTCTTACAACAGTGATGATAAACACTGTTAGAAATGAAGGTTCTGTGCAGGAACATTTTCATTCATTGTTTCATTCAAACAATGTAAATGTTCCCTCAAAGGTCCAGCAGTGGATTTAAGGTCTGATTGTGAACCTTAAATCAGTTTTTCCAGGTGAAAAGTTGGTATTTGTACCTTTTCATAACCGAATGTTTTAAAACAGAACAGTAGAATAAAAGCCTGGAGACGAGACGGGGTGAGTGGAGTCAGGACAGCTTAGAAAGTTATGGTACAGTTATGTTCCCTGACTAAAGGTACTGAGATGTACCCTTGAGGGTCCCACCCCAGTGACAAGAGGGGCACTGCCACAAGGACAGTTTGCTACCTTTTTTTCTGGGAGGCTAATT
>NC_051211.1:50521203-50561203 GCF_015220715.1 Pygocentrus nattereri
AAAACCAGTATGTCCTGTGTTTTGGATGCTGGTATGCTGGTCAGCAGCAATGGAAGCTGACATGCTGATCACCACCAAAAGCAGCACATGCTGTGTTTTAATGCTGTTATGCTGCTCAACCAGTAAGACCCTGCTGGGGTGACCAGCTAAATCAGGACCAAACCTGCACTAGACCAGCATAAGCCAGCAGCAATGGAATATAGTCACACAGTATATATACACATGATCTTTATTATGTTATGTTATGGTTACATTGTCTAATTTTTATTTTTCAGTTTCCTTCTTTGTTTGTTTTCTCAGAATTTTTTGTTTTTCTTGTTGTTTTACTTGGTTTTACTTGTTTTTTTTACTTGTTCTGTCAAGTCACATTACTTTTGGTTATATATTATATGAGATAAGGTAAGATAAGCTTTATTGTCATTCACATCACACGTGGTACATGAGGTGGAACGAAATAGTGTACTCAAGGTCCCAGTTAACTCCCAAGAACAATAAACAATAAACAGTAAGGTGCAAATAACAGCAGCAAGAAACACAGCAGCATGAGTGCGAGGTAGAAGGTCTACATCTTAATACTGGTAATGTTTAAAGTGCCGTGTGTAGGGCTGATTATAGTAAAGGCACTGATTCAGGACAGCAGCAGAGATAAATAAGTGGACATGAAGTGCCATTGCAGTGATTGTCTAACTGGAGTTTAAGAGTCTTACGGCTTCAGGGAAGAAGCTGTTCCTCAGTCTGGCTGTTTTACACTTAATGCTCTTAATGTCTACTGGACCCGAGGAAGAATTGCAGCTATGACAATAGCGGCTAATGGAGACCCTAAATATAAACAAACAAAATAAATAAACAAAAATAAACAAATAAGCCAGAATAGACCAGGTTAGACCAGTTTAGACCAGCATAAACCAGCAGGTAATGGTTGCTGGTCTGTGCTGTTTTTCATTTATTTTTATCTAGTAATACCAAAACACTGCTATGTACACTAAGCATACAGTTATGACAGTGAAGCATGGACCTGTACTGAAGGGGAAATTTACCAATTTTCTGAAATGTGTGCTTATTTAAATAGTCCACCAACCAAAAATATCCAGCCAATCATTTATGTAAACATGTTCAGGTTCAGCAAATGGACTGCTCTGCTGTTGCTCACACAGCTCATGTGTGAGGCTTAGCACTTTATTTTAAACCAAAAGGATCCAGAAAGAGAAGAATGGCATTCACTGTATTTCCTATGCTGATAGATGTGGGGCGTAATAACCACTTCAAATCTCTTATTGCATTCTACGCCTTAATATTCGGTATTTACACAGTGCAATCTGGAATCATTTTTACGGGAATTCCACAGATTTGTGGATCAAAAGTTCTGCAAAGTTAGAAGATTAAGACGTAAACAAAGTCAGGATAATTTGGTGTGAAATGCTCCGTTCTAGAGACACGTACAGTCAGAATTGTTCACAGTGGTGCTGATAGGAACCAGACGTCTAAGGCAAACTCACATACAGTTATTGCACAGAATGGGCACAGTTGTGCTGCCTGATGCCTGAAACATTGTTTTGTGATACTATGAAGATGAGATTTTGGCCTGAAACTTTAAAAAAAAAATGCATAAATGGTGGACAGACACATGCAGGGTGTTATAAGGCAAAATAGTTCCCAATGGAAACTGGTTTTACCATTTTACCATTACTCATATTAGATATAATATAATATTGTTCACAGTGGTGGTGATAGGAACCAGACGTCCGCCTCTAAAAGCTCCTTCACAGAAAGTTATTGCATGAAAATAGTTATGAACACACTGCCTGATGTCTGAGATGTTGTTTGAGGATAGTTTTGTGATAAAGTTTTGGTTTAGGTTGTATTTTGATCAGTTTATTTTAACCCATTCATGGCAGAAACATGCAGGGAATTGTAAGGAAAAGATAGTTCCGTATTATTTTCAGATTTATCACTATTTTACCATCATTTACATTACATATAAACACTTGGACACGTGTAGGTTCACTGGTGGTTTTGAATAGTAAATAAAATGCCTATATTTTGTGTTGTAGACATTGTGACCCCTAGTTCCCATCACCACCACTGTAAGGAAATCTGTATGAGTGTGTTTATATCATAATGACATAATTATGGGGACATTTTGGAAAATTGATGGAATTCTCCTCTTAAGAAGAACCATTGTTCTTTTAACCATCTCGGAAGACACGAATAACTGTTTGGAAAATAGGCCCTGTCACAGTTATTCATTATTATTTGTCATGGTTGCAATTATTTAAGCTAATTGTAATAATTTTCTCATCTTACTCTCATTACGCCACAACAAGCAGAACATGAACTGGGTGAGTTGGCTTGAGGTAAATAAGTAAATGCATTAACTACTCTTTGATCATGCACAGGGTTCTTTGAGTGTTCATGGTTCTATATAGAACTATGAAAACGCAAAGAACCATTTGAATGATTAAAGGGGTCTTTGCTTCATGAAAGGGTTCTTCAGCTTGATATAGAATGTGCTATAGATGGTCCTGTATAGAAACTTTTTGAAAAGGGTTCTAGATAGCACCAAAAAGAGTTCAGCTGTTCTTAGGATGTCAAGCTTGTAACAATAGCAGAACCCATATTTGTGCTATACAGAACCCTTTTTAAACAGGTATGTACAACACATTCTCTGTCAACCTGAAGAACCCTTTCAGCGTGCAAAGAACTCCTTGATCATGCACAGAGTTATTTGAGTGTTCGTGGTTCTATATAGAACTATGAAAATTCAAAAGAACCCTTTGCATAATTAAAGGGTTCTTTGCTTCATGAAAGGGTTCTTCAGGTGGATGGAGAATGTGTTGTAGATGGTCCTGTATAGAAACTATTTGAAATAGGTTCTAGATAGCACCAAAAAGAGTTCAGCTGTTCTTAGGATGTCAAGCTTGTAAGAGTAGCAGCAGAACCCATTTCAGTACTATACAGAACCCTTTTTAAACAGGTATATACAACACGTTTTCTATCAATCTGAAGAACCCTTTCATGAAGCAAATAACTCTTTGAACATGCACAGGGTTCTCTGAGTGTTCATGGTTCTATACAGAACTTAGTAAGCAAGATAGTTAATAAGCCAGTTTGACCACCTCAGGCTTGTAATTTACAATGAATAAGAAAAGAGGAGTGAATTGTTAACTGTGATTATTTATGGCAATTAATCTTCAGCTAACATTACATGATTGTGTCAGGCCTATTGACCCCCATATGAAGCAATAAAAAAATTCTATATTTTAAAACACTTACTGCACACTTCATTTGAAGCTTCAGTATTGGGGAAAATCCTCATTTCTTTATCTTTATTAATAAAAGAGCTTGAAACAGTAACATATTGTTCACTTCCCAGTTCATACAGTCCATATATAGAAACTAAGCTGCAATAACAGCCTATTTTATTGTGATGTCATGGCAAAGAAACATATTTTCATATATCCGCCTATTCAGCCTACAGCAGCTGAGGCCTGTCCACTCACAATGAAGTTGGGGGAAATACGGAGTAGCCAATCAAAAGAGGTCATTTAGATATAGCACTTGTTAAAGGCACAGTGACAAAACAGCTTGTTCCATTTTAGAGCATAGAGATAGGTTGGAAAATGATCCTGTAAAAAGTAAATGATGACTGTACAGAAAACTATACAGACATGACAAAAGAAAAAATGAGCACAATAAAACTTGGAGGTGAGCCTTTAATTCTTTTAAAGACCTTTTAAACCACTGTGTATGTGTGTTTTTAAGGTCAGGAGTTAGAACATGTGAAAAGACAAATCCTGTTTTATCACTGCATTGATTATCAGTGCATACAGAGAAAGATCATACCTGAACAGCCCCATCTAGTGTACATATGAAAGCACTACAGGGGCAAATACTGCCGCATAGACCAGAAACAAGCACTGTAAAAAACAGCATGACTTCCAGTATATACATTATTGAAATAACACAGAAGTCATGTCAAACGTCTGATATTATATATATATATATATATATATATATATATATATATATATCGTATATATCCAAATTGTCCAAATTGTGCCCAATTGTGTCGTCGTCCCTCCTTCATGTCATGTTACTCGGTAGGCTTGTGAATGGAGAGCAGGGCTGTTAAATTTGGTGTTTTGGGTACAATTCACTCATACTGGCCACTGGATATTCAACATGGCACCTCATGGCAAAGAATTCTCTGACGATGTGAGAAATAGAAGTGTTGCTCTCCACAAAGAGTAACACCCTGAAACTGAGCTATAGCGCAGTGGCCAAGGTCATACAGCGGTTTTCCAGGACAGGTTCCACTCAGAACAGGCCTCACCGGGATGTTTAGCGTCATATCCAGAGGTTGGCTTCAAAAAACAGATGCATGAGTGCTGCCAGCATTGCTGCAGAGGTTGAAGAAGTGGGAGGTCAGCCTGTCAGTGCTCAGACCATATGCCGCAGAATGCATCAACTCAGTCTGCATGGCCATCGTCCCAGAAGGAAGCCTCTTCTGAAGCTGACGCACAAGAAAGCCTGCAAACAGTTTGCTGAAGACAAGCAGTCCAAGAACATGGATTACTGAAACCATGTCCTGTGGACTGACGAGACCAAGATAACTTTGGCTCAGATGGTGTCCAGCATGTGTGGTTAGTGCCCTGGTGAAGAGTACCAAGACAACTGTCTCTTGCCTACAGTCAAGCATGGTGGTGCTAGAATCATGGTCTGGAGCTGGATGAGTGCTGCTGGCACTGGGGAGCTGCAGATCATTGAGAGAAACATGAATTCCAACATGTACTGTGACATTCTGAAGCAGAGCATGATCCCCTGCCTCCAGAAGCTGCGCCTCATGGCAGTTTTCCACTCAATAATGACCCCAAACACACCTCCAAGATGACAACTGCCTTACTGAAGGTAAAGGTGATGGCATGACCAAGTATGTCTCCAGGCCTAAACCCAATTGAGCACCTGCGGGGCCTCCTCAAGAGGAAGGAGGAGGAGCACACGGTGTCTAATATCCACCAGCTCCATGATGTCATCATGGAGGAGTGGAAGATGATTTCAGCAGTAACCTGTTGTCCCATGAAAATGTGTGTGTGTGTGTGTGTGTGTGTGTGTGTGTGTGTGTGTGTGTGCATAACCCATAAATAATGTCTCCAAGATATTATTTGTTACTAAAATATCTTCAATAGCAAAATAACATTTTCATATTCTCAAGCAATCCTATAAATTACTATGTAAAACTTATTTACAGATTATGTCTGTGTGACTGTGCTTGAATACAACAGTGTAGTATATTATTTCACATCAGTATCTGTGTTAGTTTAGTTACCATGTAAACATAGTCATGAACCAAGATAACTAATAAGCTAAGGCTTATTTTGTTATGGTTCATTTTGTTATTGTCTGTAATTAGAGAGGTGGGGTGTGTATATGTGGATGAGACCACAACATGTGAGCTGGGGGGAGAGAACGAGCTATTAGTGAGATAAAGGCTTTGCTTTTATACAGTGTGGCTGTGGCAGCTGGAAAATAAAGCACCACAACTTGTGCAAAACAGTGCTTCTTTCAATAGAGGTGAGTGCAAGAAATGGTGTCAGAAGTGAAAGTAAAGGGATTCGGACAGTCCGACTGCTGGCTGCTGAGAGCTCTCTGTGTGACTGCGGTGAGTATGATGGCGTGTTTGCATTTTCAAGCGTGTCACAGCTGCTGAGGGTGAGTTGTTTTGGGAAAACTTCCTATTCAGATTTCTGCCATCAACATCGAAGGGGTTTCATGCACTCTGGTGGGGACTGGGTTGACAGTCACAGTGTCCAGGCCAGAGGTGATACTGCACAGACACAGCACATGCATATGTTTGGAAGCAGCTGCTGATTTCTGGCATGCAACAAAAAAGGAGCCATGACCTGCAGGCCTGTGGATGGCACTTCACAGTAGGGGAGCTGGTATGGGTCTACAGCCTGAAAAGGAAGAGGGGCTGGTCCTCTAAACTGGACAGTCACTGGATGGGGCCATGCTAGATCCTGGAGAGGTTAGGGGAAGTTGTATATAGAATGCTCCTGCCGCCCTGCCGGTGCAAAAGCCTGTTTCCCTTTATGGGCTGCAAAAGACTGCAGGGGGTTTCAATCCCCTACAATGTCACCAGACAAGCCATGTGAGTCAACCTGCCTAGATGGGCGAAAACACTGGGGCCTGGAGGGCCCCCTCTGCACTTAAGCCCCTTCAGATGCATGCCTCCAGCACCAGTCAGTATGGGTGACTCCTCAGCCAAGGGAGTCAACTATTCAAGCACACCACAGGGGGAGAGGGCAGCCCCCAGTTTGGTTGAAAGACTTTGTTGTTCCTCTGGGGCAAGTACGTTTGTAAGGAGGGGGGTAGTGTTGCTGGTTCAAGAAGTGTATTGGCATGTTAGTGTTTTTCCAGATTTACTGCTTTATGCAATGAATTCTGACTTGAAGGGGTCTAGACAGTGTGTGTGTGTGTGTTGGGGGGCATGGGGGGGGCAGAGGTGAGCTGGGTGACAGAACAAGTTGTTGGAGGCAGTCTATACATGTATATATGTGTGTGTGTATATATATATATATATATATATATATATATATATATATATATATATATATATATATATATATATACACACACACATTATTTGTGCAAAAGTTTGTAGACAGCTACTAATCTATTGTTTCTTATGAAACAATAGATTATGAAATCAATTCTTATGAAATCAAAAGTATTCAAATAGTCGTTTGTCTTCTTTTTCCAGCAGTCATGTTGTCGGGCAGTTGTAGGCTGGGGGTTAGGGAACTGGCCCTGACCAGAAGGTCGCCGGTTCAATCCCTAGTGCTGACGGCACATAACTGAGGTGTCCTTGAGCAAGAAACCTAACCCCCAATTGGTCCCCGGGTGCCGTGGATAGGGCTGCCCACCACTCTGGGCAAGTGTGCTCACTGCCCCCTAGTGTGTGTTTGGGAGCTGATCGGTTTAGACTGATGTCACATACAGATCACATTTAAAAGACAGTGCAAACAGCCAAACTAAAAAATCAGATGTGGAGAGAAAATCGGATTTGGGCCACTTTAACCTGCTGTGTAAACGTAGCCTATGTGTCTGTATCTTATAAATATGATCATAATGGTATGTATATATGTATGTGTGTGTATGCATGCATATATATATATATATATATATATATATATATATATATATATATATATATATATATATATATATATTTTACACACTCACCGGCCGCTTTATTAGGTACACCTTGCTAGTTAAAGGTTGGACCCCCTTTTGACCTCTCACATCAACAAGGCATTTTTGTCCACACAACTGACCGCTCACTGGATATTTCCTCTTTTTCGGACCGTTCTCTGCCCGTCTGGCACCAACAACCACGCCACGTTCAAAGCCACTTAAATCCCCTTTCTTCCCCGTTCTGATGCTCGGTCTGCACTTCAGCAGGTTGTCTTGACCACCTCTACATGCCTAAATGCAGTGAGTTGCAGCCGTCTGATTGGCTGATTAGCTATTTGTGTTAACAAGCAACTGAACCTAATAAAGTGGCCGGTGAGTGTATGTATATATCTATCTATCTATCTATCTATCTATCTATCTATCTATATATATATATATATATATATATATATATATATAAAACATAACGATTTATATCATATATACAATATAAACATAACGATTTATATCATATATACAATATAAACACACACACTTGCAGATAGATAGATAGATAGATAGATAGATAGATAGATAGATAGATAGATAGATAGATATGGTCATATTTATGATGCAGAATATAAGTATAATATAATATAATAAGTCTCACTCGTCCTGAATCTGAATGCAAAGTGATGAACGGAAAGCACAACAGAGTGAAACGTGCGTCACACCGCGCGTGACTCTGGTAAAGGTGACTGTGCGGAAAGCTCGCGCCGATGGCGGAGGGAAATCCCGAGCTTGCGACAAACCGAGGAGGAGCTCAGTTTGCGGTTCTGCGCATGCGCCGGAGCAGGGCAGAGCTGTAACCGCAGCGGATCGACTTAACAGCGTCGCGCGTCCCCGTAAAGGGGAACTCCACCGTATTTTTCACAACCTCTGTGCAGTTCGGCGCTCAAGATATTAACAAAGTCATTCACAGTGGTTTGATGTGAAATGCTTCATTGCAGAGAAACGTACCGACTTGGATGTCTTCACAGTGGTGGTGATAGGAACCAGGTGCACATATTTAGTATTTACGTATTTAGAGTGCACATAATGATTTTATTTACTATCCAAAAACCACCAGCGACCCTACAGGGGTCTTCCGAGTGTTTAAAATGTAACTGTGATGATGGTAAACAGAGATAAATCTAAAATAAAATAGTTTTATTGTGGACTCTACTGCCAAAAATGTCACAAAACAATGTCTTCAGACATCAGGCGTCGCGTCCATAGCCATTCATCGCGTAACAGCTTTTTGTGATGGAGCTTTTAGAAGCAAGACACTCTTCAGACGTCTGGTTCCAGTCTTCACAGCGGTGGTGATAGGAACCAGAGGACCCAGACGTCAGGTTTCTCTACAACAGGGCATTTCACACCAAACCACTCTGGACGACTTTGTCTACATCTCATCGTCTAAACGACACAGATATTTGGAAATGTGGTGGACTTCCCCTTTAAGTCCATCCGCGTGGTGTGTAGATCTGCGGCGAGTGGGTGAGCGAGGCAGCAAAGGGAGACGTCAGAACCAGGAACCTCTTCGTTTACTCGAGTACGCAGAAAGAGAAAGAGGCAGAAAAGAAGCAGAAGTGAATCTCGGTGGGTAAGTCAGGCGGATGGAGGCTGCTTACTAATCCGTTTCACTGGTTTTGCTGCTTCAGAGAAGCGTGTCTTTTAATGACAGGCGAGTTTTTACGAGCTGCTGCGGGCTGAGGCGGGTGATCCCGATCCAAGAAGTAAAAACCCTCCCCAGGATTTTGTTCCAACTACTTGACATCTCTAATTTGCTCAAATCCAACTGCAAAGGCCTTCAGGCAGTTGGAACAAAATCCTGGAGAGGGTGTTTACTGTTTGGACCTGGATTACCCACCTCCCGGGAAGAAGCGACGCTGGTTTGGAGGTTTGCAGCTTCTCTAGCAGGTTAACATCGAAAAGTGGCGGCTGGGCTGTGTGTAAAGTTGTTTTCGACGTGTTGTCGGTGTTCATTTAGTCTGTGAGGGGTTTAGTGAGCCCCTCTGTCCCGGATTAGTTTGTTTTCGAACAGACTAGTTTGTGTACGACGTGTTATGTAAGAAAACGAAAGTAAAACTTCAGGCTGGCTCACAGTAAAGACAGCACACCGTGTCCTATTTCCTTTTAAAGGAGAATTCCACCAGTCTTTCCTAATTTTCTGAATAATTCAGGCATTGGGATGTAAACAAAATCATTTGAGACGGATTTGATGTGAAGTGCTTTATTTGCAGACTCGGTTCTTTACCGTGGTGGTGGTAGGAACCAGGGCTCATCATGACTACAACACAAATATAGACATTTTATTGACTATGCCAGACCACCAGTGTAAATACCTGCACCCTTCTTCTGAGTTTTACATGTAATGTAACGTTATATGATGGAGAAGAGTATTAAATCTGAAAATATTACCGGACTATTTTTTCCTTACAATGCTCTGCGAGTACCTTTCCACCATGAATGGGTTAAAATAAACAAATTAAAACACATTCTGAGCCAAACCTTTATAACTATCCTCAGACAACATCTCAGACATCAGGCAGTGTGTTCATAACTGTTTTCATGTAATAACCTCTCTGTGAGGGAGCTTTGAGAGGTGGACGTCTGGTTCCTATCACCACCACTGTGAACAGTTCTGACTGAGTTTCTCCAGACTGGAGCATTTCACACCAAACCACCCTGAATGGCGTTGTTTATGGTTTCACTAGTTAATTATATTGAATTTTTGAAAATGGGTGGAGTTCCCCTTTAACGTCAGTGTTGTAGCCGCTCTGCTGGTTAAGCTGCTCTAACAAGTGTCTAAAGCTTCACATATTTTGTGATTATCATCGAGATCCGGCTCAGCTATCAGACAGAGTGAGAACATCTGTCTGATGGGCTCATCTAGGGGCAGGTTTAGTGTTTCTGGGGTCCTAAGCGATTGACAGGAATGGGTTCCCCCCCTGAATTCGCTTTGAATTAGATTATTGACGCAGCAAAATATCTTACCAAGTGAAATGATCCCAGTTTTTTACTTAACTGATTTCTATCAAGTGAAATTATATCAGTATACTGGCAGATTATTTTGCCTTTTTTGATTTATTTTTAAATTTTTTGTCGCATCGAATTCCACCCACTAGTTACGACTCCCCCAGTCACATAGTACCACCAGTGCTAGGAGGCTGAAGGCAAACACAAGCTTCCCCCGAGTCTCGTGAAGCGCCACCACATCTTTTCAGACTGCCACTAATGCAGTGTCATTGGATGGCTGAACACGCTTGGAGGAGAACACTAACCGTCAGTTCTGTTACGTCAGCTGTCAGACGCCTGCTCTGGCTTGCATCACACTGACATGGAAGGAGACATGGGGGGCCATCCTGCCCACCCAAAGAGAGCGAGGCCAGTTGCGCTCTCTTGGACTCCAGGCCATAGATGGCTGTAGCATCACCAGGGCTCGGACTCACAATCTCCTGACGACAGGGCCAACGCTTAGATGACTTTGCCTGTTTTAAGAGACGATGCTTGAGATACAAAAGTGATCTGTCAGTATTGTGAGAGAACTTGGTGCAGAGTGAAGCAGAAATAAAGTAATGAGCAGTAAGATTCGTCTATCCAGGAGGTCATAATTAGTGTAATCGTGTTACATTTTGGGTCATTTGTAATGTGAATTCATTGCTAACTACACTAACACTAGGGTTATGTACTGTGTGCTGAGCCTGAGCAGAACTCAGGAGGGAGTGTAGTGACAAACATTGCTTTCCTCCTTCATTTTGCATTTCTTAGCTCCACTTGAATAACTTCTCCCCTCACAACAGTCTGAAAATCACACTGAAGAACCTCCTTTCCAAAATGAAGATTACCTGTTAATTGCCTTGGTCATAACGGCCTGTCCTCACACAGTTTTGTCATCACATAACATGAAATAGTCCATTATAACCATGACCAGGGGGTGAGGCTGCATTGAAATTACTGAAAATAATCACTACAATCGCAAATAACAGCTATACAATATATATATATATATATATATATATATATATATATATATATATATATATATATATATATATATATATATATATATATATATATATATATATACACAGTACTGTGCTTAGGCACCCAAGACACATTTTCAAAATCTATTTATTTGTTTAGTTTGTGTTTAATTGCTGAGAAAATTGTTAATATTTGAATAAACAAAATTTTTAGAATATTAATTAATAATGATATATAATAAACATTGATTTTCTGGATGTCAGTTTGTTTGTTTACCCATTTCCAAGCCTCTCCTCAAGGAAGCCCAGTATTATATGTAGTTAAAAAGCAGCTCCTGGTTTGACCAATCAGTGCTCAGTAAATTGAGCTCATGATGTAATTGATGATTTTTATTGTTTTTATGTTGATTTGAATTATGAATGTGACTTTATTCTAATATATATTGTGATAAACTCACTGCTGAGGTCAATTGTTAAATATTTGCTTATATGCCTTGTCCTGTGCCTTTACCCTCTTCATTCAGAAACGCCCTGTGGCCTGTGGAAAAGATGGCATCGAGTTTGCCCATGGTGAACGGGGACCTCACTTCACCCCTAGGGTCCCACAGTCCAGGCACTTCTCATGTAGAGGAGACCCTTCAACAGATGAACATCCTCATCAAGGAGAACAGGGAGCTGAAAGGTGAGCTTGTTGCCATGTTCGCAGTATCGTGATCACCGTAACACCAGTCAGATGAAGCCTCAGTTTCCATTCATTTACAGTTAAATGGCCCATATTCTACACTTTTCTAGTGTTTCATTTTTCCTCACTGAGGTCCACTTATGACTTTTGTGTGGTTTTGTTTACTAAAATTAAAATTCATTTTAATTAATTTATTTCATCTTAATTCATTTCTGCATGACCATTCATCAGCCTGTCTTTGTCTTAAATGTTTCCCTGCTCTGTTTGTGGTGCACTATGCAGGTCGTAAATAATGACTTAGGCACCAAAATATGTCTAACCAAGAGCCATTTGAGATTAAGGTATATGTGAGAAGTTCGCTGTAGCGCAGTATTTAGGTGAAGAAGTCACATATACACACGTGTGTGTGTGTATATATGTATGTATATATATGTGTATATATGTGTGTATATATATATATATATATATATATATATATATATATATATATATATATATATATATATATATATATATAATATAGATGGATAGATGTATATCGCTACTGTCAGAAGAAAAACCTGTATCTCCAAAACAGTAACTTTACAGGAGAAAGAAAACACATACTTCACTTTCAATGTAAGTCAGTGGAACCAGAATTTTTCCCATGCCATTTTGGGTCATTTCTTTTAGGCCACTCATCATAAAATTTACAAACAATGTAAAGACTAACAGACACTTGCAAATTATGTCAAAAACTGAAAAATGCCAAAAATTGGAGCAACGATATATGTATACATACACACACACACACACACACACACACACACACACACGCGCACACACACACACACACATATATATATATATATATATATATCAAAGAGGGAGTCTCTGATATTTACATATGATATTCATATCATTCAGATTTTGCTGAAAAGCTCCAACAGAGGTACAGTGGGATTATACTAAAGCCAATCTTTCTGTCTTGCTGTGCTGTTACTATAACGAAGCCACAGCTGTCATGGATTAGCTCATTGAACCATTTTCCTGTATTTCAAATGGATTCATTTTCTTTCAGACACCTCTATAACAGAATAACAGAACAGAACACACTTTCTTTCTTGCTTCCTCCTACAGAAGCTCTCAAGCAGACCAACCTGACGATGAAGGAGAGGTTTGAGGGTCTGACCTTGTGGAAGGAAAAGCAGAAGGAGGAGAGAAACTTTCTGGAGAGTCGGCTTGAGGAGGCGAGGGAACGAGTGCGTGCTCTGGACGCTGAAAATGAGCTGCTCAAGAAACGAGTGCAGGAGCTGGAGAGCCATGCAGCTGCAGGAGAGGTGAGACAAGACACTGTTAAGGTTGGATGGCGTAACTTTGTTACACAGATTTCTAATGATTTTTTTAAAGGATATTGAAACATCTTCAGAAATATTCTTGGTTTATATTTGATTATGTGTTTACAGACATATGCAAAAGTTTGGGCACGCTGGTTGTTTTTTTGTTGTTTTTTTTGGGTTGATTTTCTAAGTGAAAATAAGTGAACACATCCTCTATAAATAATAACCATCTGAACATTTTAATGCACAAATACTGTTTATTTGCTGAATTTAGCAGATTATGGAAAAACAATAAACATAAAATAAGCCCAGGCCAAAAGCTAAGGGACATTTCATGTTTATTTTTGTCCTATATGTTGAACAAATAAATAGAAATGTTACTGCATCATTTATATTTCCTCCCTCTAGACGATGTGTTCACTTCAAAATCATCAAAACGTGTAACCGGGGTGCTCAAACTATACATGACTACATTTAATACGAGGCACTGCAGAAAGATGTATAAAATAGCATTAAGGGCCTCAAGGAATGTTTAGTGGCTTGTCATGTGGTAGAGTGAGGATCTGGTAAACTTGACCTGGCGAGTTGAATTTGATGTTAAGGTAAACGTGCTGTGCTCCAGGGTGAAGGGGCTGGTGTACAGGCCAAGCTGGAAGCGCTGAAGAGTCAGATCGCCCGTCTGCAGGCTGAGAAGAGCGACTTGGTGGCTATGAACTCTGAGCTCCAGCTGAAGATGGGCCAGGGATCACCAGAAGACTCCTTCATTGAGATCCGCATTGAAGTAAGGACATGCTCAAGTACACAAACGAACTGTCTCCGTAGGCTGGCTTCCGTCCGGAACATTTTAATAGAAAAATCTTCTGACTACATAAAATGTTTAATGACGAATGGAAACCACAATTATCAGTAATATTTTACACATTTTCACAGAAATGTTTTCCATTCCTCTTGAATCAACAGAAGGTTAAGATCATGCGACAGGATTTTCATCACATGCTTCACTCTCCAATAAACTACAAAGCAAACCACAGCAGGAAGGGCAGGTTGGCAGCAGAGCAGTGTTGGGCTAAAGACAAAAGAAAGTTTCTCAGTTTCATTTTAGACAAAAAAAAACGATGTCTACAACAAACTAACCAACTAACTACATAAATAAATAAATAAATAAATAAATATTAGGGTTCAACGGTTTGGGATCACTGTTGATGATGTTTCTGTTGGTATTTCTTAAAAAGAAATGCTGAATATTTTCACAATGATGAGCAGAGATTTGAAAATAACTGCCCGCGACCCAGAAGGAGAAGCGGCTTAGAAGATATGTGTGTGTTTGTGTGGGGGAAAATAACTGAGAAGGCTGTAAAGCACTAAGGATGAAGGGGGAAAAAAAACGTATACTTAAACGTAATAGACTAACCAGTATGCCTCGTATTTGACCAAATCTCAGGCAGAAAATAAATAATTAAAAAATAAATAATGAACTCTGATCATTAAGGGTCTCAAAAATAACATGATAAGCCATATAATAACTTTATAACAATTACTATTATAAGTAATTCCAAACTTTTTAAACCTGTGTGTGTGTGGGTGTATACACACGCACACAAATACAAACACACTTTTGTATACAAAGATTTGCATATCTCCATTACATCCTCTATAGAGAACAAACTTAAATATGCCATTGATCTGCAAATTTTCCCGCACAATTTCTTTTTATTTGCTTCTGTTTATTCGAGTTTAACATCGAAAAATTACAAATAAAAATCAATATTTGTAAAATGCCCTTTACATTTTATTCTCCAATAAAATATAACATTTTCCTATACGTTAAATTCAGCAGATGAACAGTAATTGTGCGTTACAGTATACAGACGTGTGTTCTCTGTAGAGGATGTGTAACTTATTTTCACTAAGAAAACCAACAAAGCTTGTCACTTGATCAGGGGCACCGAAAATTTTGTGCACAACTGTATATTTCTGTGCATAAAACAGCAGGAAATTGTATCATTACACAGTTTTTACAGAGAAAAAATTGTAGTACAATTTTGTGGCCAGAAATTTGCTTTTTTTTTTTCTTTTTTTTTTAAAAAACACTTACATTACATTACATTTACACTTAAATTGACTAATATCCATATGTACATTTGTATGCATAGACAAAAAGCTTTCTGACCATACTCTTTTGTGCAGAAGGGCGAGATGAATGTGACCAAAGACTTGCCTGTTATCCATAAAGAGTCCTCCGCATCCAGCACGTATGTAATTTAGACTTTAATATAATGCTTCTGTCCAATTCTGTACATGTTTTTGTGTTTTCTCTGCTCTGACACTCTTGATTGAACTCCTAAATCTGTGGAGGTGCTGAATCTAGTCTGTTGGTTCAGAGAAAAGTGTTCAGCACATGGCATCCCCAAGGCTGGGATGTAGAAGCACTGTTGTGATATCTGCCGTTCTCACCTTTCAGTACATCAAGACCGTTTCTCACTATTTTGTTAAATATTAACCCAGTTAGGTGTGTTTTTACTGTTTTTCTGTGCAGGGCCAGGTGTGACTTGCCCATGCCACGGCCGGAGTCAGAGGAGCAGACGGTGAGGCAGCTCCTGCAGTCACTGAGACAGGTGACTCAGCAGAAAGAGCAACTGCAGCTTCAACTTCAGACTGCATCGAAGAGGTAGAAACACCCCCACACCCTTATAAGCACGTACAGAAATACTCTCAACTGTGTAAGCATACAGTGGTGCTTGAACGTTTGAGAACTCTTCAGAATTTTCTAGATTTCTGCATAAATTTGACCTAAAACTTCATCAGATTTTTTCAGGCAAGTCCTAATAGTAGATAAAGAGAAGCAAATTAAACAAATGAGAGGAATGTTACACTTGGGTCTTTTAATTATTGAGAAAAATGATCCAATATTAAATAGGTTTGAGGTTTGAGTGGCAAAAGTCTGTGAACCTGTAGGATTAGCAGTTCATTTGAAGGTGAAATTAGAGTCAGGTGTTTCCGATCAGTGGGATGACAATCAGTTGTGAGTGACCACCCTGTTTTATTTAAAGAACAGGGATCTATCAAAGTCTGCTCTTCACAATACCATGTTTGTGGAAGAGCATCGTGGCATAAACAAAGGAGATTTCTGAGGACCTCAGAAAAAGAGTTGTTGATGCTCATCAGGATGGAAAAGGTTACAAAACCATCTCTAAAGAGTTTGGACTCCACCAAACAGACAGATTGTGTACAAATGGAGGAAATTCAAGACCACTGTTTCCCTCCCCAGGAGTGGTTGACCAACAAAGATCACTCCGAGAGCAAGGCGTGTAATAGTCCACAAGGTCACAAAGGAATCCAGGGTAACTTCTAAGCAACTAAAGGCCTGTCTTACTAGCCACGTTTAAATGCAGCCTAATAATCCGTTAGTAATCCGACTAATAACTTAACTGGAATAGAATATGTCCATGTAAACACCTCAGTCGGAGTAGCCTAGTCTGATTGAGGCCATTCAGAATACAGTTTCTATCCAATTGAATGAAGTGGATAATCCTGTAAATAATCTGTTAAATAGAAGAATAATATCCATGTAAACGCCTGTATCTGATTACATTCCCTATCGGAAAGTTGAAGAATGTTCTGGTCATATCCATCGCGTCATAGTAGAAGTTTATAACGTTCAACACGGCGGGAGCAGAAACTGGTCTGCAGATGAGATGACGTTTATGGTCTGATCTTTAAAAGACAGCAGTGGGACGGACGTCCAGCTTATGTGTCTCAGAACACGACGTCTCCCTCTCGCTGCTTCCTTTATAAGTACATGTGAAGCACGTTTTGCTGAGTCTGACAGTTTAGATCAGTTTAAAGCAAATAAAAACTCAAGCGCGCCAGCTGGACACTCATCTCACTCTGACTGGACCTCACGTGATGTTCGCTGTCATGGTAACGCTTACTCTAAGCACTGCTCCACGCATGCGCGTCATTTTGAATCTGATTACTTGTAGTTTAGATGACTTAGCACATTCGCAAAAACAGACTGTGGTATGTGCAGTGTGTCACCGTACAGACAGGTTATACTCGTTACACCATTGTTTTCATTAACCTGGCTGTGTAGCTCACTAGCTTTACATCTGTATATCTGTATGGATCTTAGAGGATGAGCAGACACACCGTTTGGG
Source organism: Pygocentrus nattereri (assembly GCF_015220715.1). Lineage (NCBI taxonomy): Eukaryota > Metazoa > Chordata > Actinopteri > Characiformes > Serrasalmidae > Pygocentrus > Pygocentrus nattereri. Next base: position 50,538,563 of record NC_051211.1, read on the forward strand.
TCAGGAAGAATAGTGTGGACAGTGACAGACATCCTGGCACTTGCTGTCATATTGGCTTATTTAAAATAAAACCCTTACTAAATGCTATTTATGAAGTTGGAACATTATCAGTATGATGGTTCATCAAGGGTTCTTTAGTAAAGAAAATGGTTCTGCATAGAACCATGAACACTCAAAGAACCTTTTGCATGATTAAATGATTCTTTGCATCATTAAATAGGTCTTCTTCAGACTGATGGAGAATGTGGTGTAGATGCTTTGAAAAGGGTTCTATAACACCAAAAAAGGTTCTTCTATTGTTATGATGTCAAGCTTGTAACAATAGAACCCTTTTCCAGCTATACAGAACCCATTTCAAAGCATCTACAGGACATTCTCCATCAGTCTGAAGAAGACCTATTTAATGATGCAAAGAATCATTTAATCATGCAAAAGGTTCTTTGAGTGTTCATGGTTCTGTATAGAATCATTTTCTTTACTAAAGAACCCATGAAGAACCATCATTTTTAAGGGGTGGTCCACTGGCATGAATAGACTTACTGAGTCAGCCAGATCTTCAAAATGCAACCGTTTTAAATATACTGTTCTCTCCTGAAGGATTGCAGAATTGGAGCTGCAGCCACTCAACACTGAGAGTGAAACACAGACATCTTTGCCATGTACCAGCACAGCAGATACACAGACCAAGAGCACTGAGGAGGACACAGCCAAGGTAACAGTACAGCATCTGGAAGGACTTTGAGATAGTATCTGAAAACATAGGTCTATTCAGAAAACCCAGAATGTGATGAATAAATGATGGTGTGTTTGTGTTCCAGTCGGCCTCTGAGGTAGAGAATATGAAGGCTCAGATGATGAGTCTGTTTAAAGAGCTGCAGCAGGCTCAGAGTAAACTGGATGAGGCGGAGAACATGAAGAAGAGCCTCCAGGACAGGTTCACAATTCTAAACCATTTATCAGCAGTCTAATCTTATAATTGAGTCAGTACTTAAAAGCTGTTCTACAGTCACAGACAGTGGCAGAGGTTCTTTTAACTGGGCTGCCCTGTATATTAGATTATTTTGTGCATTATTTGGGTGTTTTCTTCATCAGATGTGAAAATGTAACTGCAACTGTCCCTCTTTGCAGGTGTAAGGATCTGGAGCAGGATCTGACCGTGCTGAAGACTCAGCTGGGGGAGAGGCAACAGATCCAGGCTGAGAATGACAAGCTGAAGGTGCAGCTGGACAGCATGCAGGCTGCCGTCAAACTGGAACAGAAGAAAGCTCAGGATGAGAAGTCAGTCTACTGCACTGCACTGCAGCAGTTTATTCAAACGATGAAAAACTAAAAACCAACCCATCACCAAACAGGCTGTTATAATGTCTCAGGACTGCTCGTAGCCCACTTCATGCAGTAGACCAAGCACAGTCAGTGGGAGGTCTCAGAATTAACAACATAGTGATGAGAACCAGTCACAGTCAGGGGAGGTCCTAAAATGAACAAAGCACTGATTAGGACCAATTACAGTCAGGGGAAGGTCTCAGAATTAACAGCGTGGTGATTAGGACCAATCACAGTTGGGGGAGATTTCAGAATAATAATTATAATAATTAGAGCTAATCACAGTCAGTGGGAAGTGTCTTGGGGAAAAAAAGGGTGGTGTGGTTTTCAGAACTAAGGGTGTGAATTTTGCCACATTTTTTGAACAATAACTGACTATTATTAGCTGATGATCAATCATTTACCCACAAACCTAAAATCATGGACATGACCCATGAAAACTTCAGGCTTTACTGAATGAAAACACAGCCTAATGTAACAGATGTGACAGTAACTTAATTTAGTCCTTTTACTTACGTTTAAAACATCATTAGCCCAACTTAACATTGTATTTTAGTTTAAAGTATGCTGCTAGCTTTACTCTTCATTTTAAACCCAGCAACTGGGCTTAAAACTTTATTTTATCAGAAGACTCCAACTGGATTAATAGCCCTCAGCCTAAACATCAGCCTGGGCTCAAAATTGACCTTTTACTTTCATGTTTCTGATTATATTAAGTGCAGTTAATCACATTATATATCATTTAAAAGCAAACCTTGTTTTCCTGTAATCCATCTTCAAAATATAATGATTTTTCCCCGTCCACAGAAGGTCTTCTGATTTTTGGATGTCTCTGTGTGACTGTTAATGGAGAAAAATTATTTTAACCCATGATATCATGTTTCACCGCCCCCCACACTCACTTATCATCCCACCACAAAGCTCAGCTAGCTCAGAGACCCTCCCTGATAATGTGTTTTGCTTGGAAGTCACAGTATCACAGTACTGGAGGAAAATGAGGTCTAATTCCCGATTCTGGTTGACTTTAAAGGCCAGATTGGCTGGTCTGCCATTTCATTTTCAGAGGAACAAACAGCTCATTTACCATAAACCATAAAAAATGTGATTACATGAGAAACTCATCAACTTCAGACAGGTCGGGGCAGAATGTACAAAACGTTCAGTTTTGGTAAACAGGGTTGTGTCAACATGGTTATTGATGCATGTTGAGAATTTCCCCACTGAATGTAAATCACAGTTAGCTGATCAGTGTAAGCCGTACTGTAGAGAACCGACATGTGACTGAGTGGAAAATAACTATGACTCATCTGTCTGTTTCTCTGTCCCTAACAGGAATAGTCTGGCGCAGCTGAAGGATGCTTACACCAAACTGTTTGAGGATTATAATGAACTCAAGGAGGAGAATAAGAAAAAGGAGGTACCTGTTCATACTTACCTTGATCTAAAAATTTGATGCTTTAAAAATGTTATTTCTTGAATAATGTGAAATGAATTTTAGCTGTGCTTAATGTTCAAGGAGGATATATATATCGCTGTTGTCAGAATAAAAACTCCAAAATGGTAACTTAACAGGGGAAAAGAAAAACAGATATGTATATATATATATATATATATTATTAGTTATTAATTTCTGTTTCAGGTTTCAATCCAATAAACATTTTACTTCAGTATAGAAAATATCTGTTCAACAATAGGCGAAAAATTGGTGGCACTTTATTTTAAGGGTCCTTTTATATGAAACAAACGCTCAGCGGACTCTCAGTAACATGTCAGCAGCATTTGAGGGTTATGATTGGGTTTTGGGTTGAGGTTAAGGTTGGGATCAGGCCCAGGGTGAAGATTAGGTTCTGCGTAATGGAAGTAACAGATTGACAACACATCTGCTTAATGTAAGTAATGCATCAACCACAATTTGCACAGATCCATACAGTAAATAAATGTATTCATTTTGAAATTACTTACTGATTCAGACTGTATATTATTTAATTTGGCCAGTTAATCTGTTAATAATCTGAGTAAGCTCAAACGGAATTGAGTACGTCCGTGTAAACACCTCAGACGGAATAGTCTTGTCCGATTGAAGCCATTCAGAATACAGTGTCTATCCGATTGAACGTGGTGAGTAATCCTGTAAATAATCTGCTAAATAGAAGAATAATATCCATGTGAACGCCTGTATCTGATTACATTGCCTATCAGTTTCCGTACGTTCGGAGCAGAAACTAGTTTGCAGAGGAGACGAAGTTAATGCTCTGATCTTTATTAAATCATGTATCTGCTCATGTTAAAGTAATTAAAAACACAATCACTGCTCACTGCTGCTCATCTCACTCTGACTAGACTCACATTGCCATGCTTGTTGTCATGGTAACGTCTACACTAAGCGATACTCTGCGCATGTGCATAATTTTGGATCTGATTACTTGTAGTGAGCTTGTAAACCGAGATTCTCCATCAGCCAGTAAGGTCTAATCCTTATTTTAGTGCGTTTTTAGCTAAATCTTATCACAACTTAAGTAGTTGCTGACCGTCGTTACTTTGAATTTCAGAACATCTATAGGTGGCCATCAAAACAAAATGTGCCCCAAACAGCTGAGTCATTTGAGTTTCTGATGGTCCAGCAGGTATTCAGAACAGTACAGTAGTGTGTCTGTGATCTTCAGGACTTTGTATCTTCGGTGGAGTTCGAAGAGCTTCAGGGCAGACTGGCGGCAGCGGAGCAGGCTCTGGCAGACAAACAGCAGAAGATTGATGAGATGAAGCAGGAGATCTTCCAGAAGGAAAAAGACCTGGAGACCATCTCTGTCTTTCAAGCCCAGGTTCTGCATGTTTGAACTGAAGCTAAATATGAATAATCACATGAATTTAATGAGGTTTTAGTTTTAGGAAGGGTCTGCTACCAGCAGGGACTCGGTCTTCTCCCCCAAACACAGCACAGCAGCAGCTTAGCCATTATTCAGCCAACCGACAGATTAAAGGATTTCATTTTTAATGGACAATCAGAAAAAGATAGGAATGAAACGAGAGCCAATGAAACTGATTCTGATGATTTCTCTGGACTGTCGTGACTGTGTGAGAGCTTAGCGACTGTCTACAAATCACACTGCAAATAGTAATCATCGGGGGCCAAGCACGAGGCGCCGTTATGGAGCCAGTAGAACAAAAATTATGGGTGAATTGGCCTCTATTTATAATTGATGTTGGGTCTCACAAGAAGATGACAGCCAAGTTTTGTACACATTGACCCTTAGAGATCATAATCTTTAGAACAGAGTATGATTTATGCATATAATATGGTGTTTGCATAGTTGGTTTCATGTTAAAATTATAGCTACAACTATTGAAAATTTTCATTCTCTTAGTAACTGTTGAATATTATCTCAGTTATTCCAGTATTTCATGAAAAAAGCCTGAGATATGTTTCACTTTAATGACAATGAAAAAAAATTTCTTGTTGTTCTGTTTGTTTTTGTAGTAAATCAATACAATAATCCTTATTAATATTATAATTATAATACTTATTATTTATTGTTAATTTTCTTTTTTGTATGAGTGGTGGAATCAGTTTCTTTTGAATCTTGTAATAGTACATGTAGTGAAAACATCACTGACAAACAGTTATTGTCATGGCAAATTGCAGAAAGTGGTTTCCAAGGGATTCTGCCCAATCTGGCAACTTTAGCCAGGTTGCTGAGACTTTTTCAAACACATTTGGAAAACACTGGTAATTAAAACCAACACTTTCTGCTCAAATCAGAGCTTTAATACAGACACTTAGGAACGTTGTCTTCACAGCCCTCTACCAGGATATCACCACCACTTTAACAGGAAAGTCGACTGAAATGAAAAATGGCAAATCATAAATCGCTGTTATTGCATTATGTGATGTTGAGATTCTCTTGTGCCCTGTAGATAAGCTACTCTAGTGCTCTAGTGGTGATTCGCTAGTGTTTATCTTGATAAAGAGAACTATGTTTCCCGTCGGACTGATAAAAACAGATGCAGAGCAGCTTGTGATTTCATAAAACACGTGAAAACACCAGTTATTCTGATTTTATTGAATACCCCACCACAGAGGACTGCTTTCTGAACTGGTCACCTGTTTCAGCAGCTGTCTAGTAGGTGATGCTTACCTGTATGTGTACGTGTGCTATGCAGGCGGAGGTGTACTCCTCAGACTTCTATGCAGAACGAGCAGCACGGGAGAAGATTCATGAGGAGAAAGAGCGTCTGTCTGCTCAGCTGGAGTTTGTGAAGAAACACAACAGCCAGCTGCAGGACGAGTTGGAGTCTCTGGGCAGGTACAGACTTTTTCCTTGCCGTGTTCATCCTTTTTATCTCTCCCCCTGCTGTATTACTCTGAAGACCTGTCTTTTCCATTCAGGCAGTCTATGAGTGAGCTGCAGAGGAGACATGTGTCTCGTGGGGCTAATCCAGGGGGCTCCTCACCACACCAGTTGCAGGGAGGCAGAGGTAAGCTGCTGCTACCTTTCTTCACAATGGCCCAATCCCATTTCTGATTTTTACCCCACCCCTTGTTTTCGAGTGTCACCTTGCCCCGTGGAACTGAGTTACAGGGGTAGTGGTTGAAATGTTCCCTGCAAAATGGGACCTTCAAATAAAGAACAATACATTAACAGCTACTAGCGCTGCTCTGTAGGCGACCCTGCCCATCTGCAGTGACAGCAGAGGAGGGGAAAGTTCAGCTCCTCACTGCTGGGCTTCAGTTACATTTAGGAATCATTTGCCTTCAAAGAGGGGGCAGTTATTTATTATCACCCACCCCTAATTCTTCTCTGATATGAAGCTGAAGTCAGATATTTGTCAGCTTCTTGATTGAATTTTCCTGTTCCACCTTAAATAGAGGAGCAGTTCTGACGCCTGAGGCACCAGAATGTCACTGCTGCACCATTTAAGGTGGAACGGGAAATTTAACTAGCTAGCTCAAGACATCAGCACTACTAGTGATTTTTTTTTATGCTTGTTATGAAGAAAAAGACCATAATATATTGAAACGTCATTAAACTAATAAATACAGTAGAAATTTTACAGTAATAAAAAATTCATAATTTTTAAAAGAAAATCCTCACATTTGTGGGTTTCTTTGCTCGCTTGCTCAGCAAACTTTGCCGTTTTTTTCTTTTTTCCTCATAACCCTCTCATAATCCTCATAACCTCAGTTTAGAGGGCCATGTAGCCCTAACTCTTCGCCCTACCCCTCTATCTCAACAACAATCAGGACACCCTACTCCTAGACCTGAACGCCCTAAATGAAGGGGTAGGCTAAGTGGTAGGGGCGAGGGGTCATGTGGACCATTCATTTTTGTACATCTGCATACCCTGCTAGAAAAAAACAGCAGAGACCAGCATATCGCTGCTGTCGGAACAAAACCTCCTATCTCCATTTTTGTTTTTGACAAAACTTTGATGACATTAGAAAATAACCATCACCCTTTACGTCGTCTGCAAATTTCACAATGAATGGACCAAAAGAAACGGCCCAAATTTACTTCTGGTTCCACTGACTCACATTAAAAGTACAGTATGTTTTTTCCTTCTCTTGTAAAATTACATTTACATTTCTGGCATTTGGCTGACGCTTTTATCCAGAGCGACTTACAATTGGATCATTTTACACAGGGATGCCAAGGCGGTGTTAGGAGTCTTGCTCAAGAACTCTTATTGGTATAGTGTAGGGTGTTTACCCAGGTGGGGAGTGAACCCCAGTCTACAGTGTAGAAGGCAGAGGTGTTACCCACTACACCAACCAAACCAACACTAACCAAATTACCATTTTGGAGATACGACGTTTTGTTCCAACATCAGCGATATGCTGTGTTTTGGCTGCTGGTGTCCTGTGACCAGCTAAACAAAACAGAGAAGAGCTGCCCAGGAAACAGTAAACCCTAAACACTTTTTTTTTTAATGCTACCACCAAGAAATGGTGTCAAATGACTGCGATGTAAACTCTCATCATCAGATTACTGAAGTGTTTGTAAATGTGTGGAGCGAATCATTGCTAAAATCTGCTTTTCTCCAGGCGTCTTTTTGAGTATTACGTGCATGTGAACGTACCCACTGTAATCGCCCAGCCACTGATTTAGGAGAAAAATTTCACTATGTTCCTACATGGGCCAAAACTTTAATTCCCCACTGTCATAAACACATTATCACTGTCCAAAAACCGTATCCACAAAATAGTAACTTTACAGGAGAAGGCAAACTTCATTTTTATTAGAAGTATCGGCTTTTTAAATAAAAGGATTATATTCCATTTTGGAGCATTTCTATTGGGCCATCTTCACACAGTGTAAAGGGCAGCTGCTGGATTTAAATGACATGGAAAAATAAAATATTTTTTTTGACAGCAATAATATCAGTTCCACAACATTTACTGAATCATTTAATAATTTAATATTACTTTTCAGTCTGTGACCTTTAAATTGTTTATTGGTTTTAAACTTATTAATGCTAATAGACTACAACACCTTTATTTTCATTTACTGCATAATTTTATCCCACTGTAAATGAGACTTTGGTCTCAGTGGGCTTACCTGCATATTTTTTTTTTTTTTATATATATATATAGATATAGATATATAGATAGATAGATTTATTATTAAGCCTGTGGTTTAAGGGGTTAATACCCACACTACTGCTGCTGAGTGTTCTTAGTTGGTCTGAATGGTTTGAAGCTTTGTGCACTGATTCCAGCCTCTCTTTCAGTTGACTGGCAGCAGCAGGTGAATATACCAGAGCACGCGTGTCCTAAGTGTGGAGAAGTCCTACCAGATCTGGACACGCTGCAGATCCACATCATGGACTGCATCATCTGAGTCTGTTGCTCAGCAACCACACTGGCCCGTCACTATTCCTCCTTTTGATCACTCAGTTCGGATGGATGGGCTGATCATAACATCCAACAACGCACGTATGGTAAAAACTCCCAGCGCTCAAATCTAATGCAATCTCCGTAGAGGCTCCTACACCATTCATTCTAAAACTGCTCGGCTGGACTTTAATCTCCTGAAGACGGACTTGATTTTGAGCTATACTTATCTATAGATTGCCGTTCATGATCAGAAGGTAGTTTACGTGTAACAGGAAAACTATCTGTTGGTAGCATATTTATACCAACAGTTATTAGCCAGTTAATTTATATTGGTGTGAATGCAGGTGTTTCAGTATGAAGGGTGGATTAAGCTTTAAAAATCTTTTTTTTTTTATAAACAATGCACTTTAACAAATTAGGTTTTCATACTATTGTAAGCAGGGTATTGTCCTTTATTGCTAACAGAACAGTGTTGCATAGTGGAGGTATATGGTGCATACTGTGCATTATACTCTGGCTACATACATACAGCTGTGAAGTGTAACTCTGTAAACACAAATACAATTTAAAAAATAAAAAAAACAATAAGAATCATCATGTGTAAAAGTTAATCTTGTTCATCATGTTCCATGTTATTTTATATTCCTAGTGTAAGTGCCAAAGTTGAATTTAAGAGACTGATAAGCTGGCCCTACGCATAAATGATCAGACTAGACCCATGTTAACTATTTAGTCCCATCTTGATTTTTTTCCCCTGCCGGGATCCACTTACAGAGTTGGTTTGGTTTTATGTACCAAAAATGGTCGTAAATCATCATACATGATCATTTTGCAACCTTTCTTTATCGCTTACAATTAAAGGCTGTTTGTTATTATGCCTTTAAGAATGAATACTGATATGTTAATGAGCTATGTTCTGATTGGCTGCCCTCGACTGGGCCTTACTCCAAAAAACACAAGAAAAGACCCTCCTCATGACTCCAGTGTAAAGGGGTGGGGTACAACTGCTGCTGTGGGGACTGAGTGGTAAGTTTTGATTGTACGAACAAAATTGCACGTCTCCATTTCTCAGGGTTTAAGGATTTGAAAAGGCCTGTTGATCTTCACATTGTGTATCAATTTCATGATGAATGGACCAACAGAAAAGGCCCAGAATGCACTGGGGGAAAAACATCTGGTTCCACTGACTTACATGAAGAGTACAGTATGTTTTTTTTTCCCTTCTCCTGTAAAGTTACCATTTTGGAGATGTGAGGTTTTGATCAGACAGCGGTGATATTTCTTGTTTAATGTAATTTATTCTCGTTTCAAAAAAGGAAAGGAAATTCAGTTTTCCATAATATGAGCCCTTTAAAAGAACCTTCAGCAATACAAACCCCTGACCAGTGTAAAACGTGGTGCCCAGCCCTGATCCTACCCCCCCCCCCCCCCGAGAGAGGGTAGGTCCAACACACCTGGCTCTAATATTCAGATGCTCCTGAAGGCCTTCATCACCTGGATCAGCAGTGCTTAGACCAGGGCTGGAGAGAAACTGAAGAGCTCGGCTGGGCACAGCTTCTACCAAGACCCTCAGGATATCGTCCATGCTGCCACTTACAAGCCAAACGTGATTTATTTAAATGACTTTTTCGTTTATTAAGTTTACAAACACGTAACAAATCGTTTTTATTGGAGCGCAAAGCGCAGTTTTATACGAAGCTTGAACATCCTATACTTAGTGCAAAACATACAGTTAAATGCTGCCAATGATTCCCTACATGTTTTTTTTGTTTGGTTTTCATTTTATTCAACTTTTTTTGTCTTTTGAACATTTTGTACAATGTTAAATAGTATATGGAAAAACCACTGAACTGAAGTCACTAGATGACCTAGAGACACGACATTGCAAAACAAATCAGATAGTAGTACAAAACAAAATAACTTAATGACAGGTCAGTAGCATTAAGTAAACATGTTGTTCTGCTGTATTTCTTTCCACAGGCGATCGAATGGAAAATAAAACACATGACCGTTTTATTCAAATTTGTATGTGTGCATGTCTGTGGATACTCTGTGGCAATATAATCTGAGACCGAAGCAGCATGCAAGGTCTTTTTTTTTTTCTTTTCCAACCAGAAAGACGAGCATGGTCAATATCAACGTGTCAGGTAGTGCACTGAATGGCATTTCCACATATCGGCACTTTGCTAAGCAGTTTTGTAATAGGAAGGCGACAGGAGTAAACAGAAACAATAATAATTTTAATAATAATAACTGGAAAAAAAAACAAAAAAAAAAACACTGACAGTAGAAGTGTCTCCATTCCAAACAGGTGGTGGAGTTTGTTGCATTTCTGAATTCAGTAACTTCTCCCTACTATTAGAGTAAACCAGGGACATGGTCTTTAACCAATGAATCCCATTTTTATATTTTTTTTATATATATATATATAAATAACCGTTGTTGAGAGAAAACCTTGTACCTCCGTTTTTCAGTTCTTGACATAATTTGAAAATACTGGTTACCCTTTACATTGTGTGGAAATTTTATCTTGAATGGACTAAAACCCAAAATGACTTGGAAAAAAGTCTGGCTCGCATGACTTGCATTAAAAGTGAAGTAGGTTTTTTCCTTCTCCTGTAAAGTTACTGTTCTGGAGATACAAGGTTTTCTTCCTATAACAGTGCATAAATATATATGTTTCATTCTGCACTGCAGTTACTAAAATCACTCTATGGTAAACAAAATGCTCAGTTTTTATGGAATGAGAGCAAACGGACAAATTACAACCGGGGAATGGCACTCATTTGGTAAGCTTTATATATATTCTTTCATGAATGGGGACTGAGAACTTTGATTCTGAACTGATTTGTTCACAGCTTGAGCCAACCAAACTACGCAACTCTGAACTGACTTCTGTTTTCTAGACTTACAGGTAAAGCACTGAGCACAAAATGAAAGTCTCTAAAACGACGGTTTGTTATTAAATATTGAAAGTACAATATAGCCACTCACAGACAGTAAACAGTTGATAATCTATTCTGTATAACTGGCTTAATGTGAACTCTTCTTGTACCAGACGTTTCACTTAAACAGCTAAGCTCTAAGTAGAAGGCTTGTAATCTAGCAGTCCTCATCAGTGATCAGTAGTAGTTAAGATGACTGGTGGAACTCCACTAGTTTCACTGCTCTATGGTTTGTAACAAGCTGCTCCCGGCACGAACCGCTCCAACGCAAGTCTTCTGCTCTGTGTGAACTCAACTGGTACTTGGCAACACATCCAGCGGAGCACAAAGACGTGAAGGACCTAATACGGGTCCTGCTGCTGTGGTCTGTACAGTACAGTCTCCAGGACTGGAACTAACCTACATGAACAGTTTGGTTTCTTCACAGACGGTAGAAGAACTGTGGAGATTAACCAACTCTTTTCTCTACATTGTGAGTGGCGTCATGTGACTGCTACTAAAAGGTCCAAGAAGCTACTGATCTGCAGGAAACCCAAGAAGGCAGTTATCTGTACAGCAAAAATGAGAACCATAAGAGATGTGGGGGCAGCATTAAAGAGAAGTGAGGAGGGGGTTCGTAGGAGAGCTGGAGACCTTTGCGTTACAGCAGAGCAGCGGCTTGTGTCTTGTGTTGGTGACGGGCCTCCTAAGACTTCCTAGTCCTAGATCTAAGCTGAACTGACCCCTGCGTTAATGTCACATCTACTGCAATACTGGCCTCACTGGTCCAACATGCACCCAGAGAAAACTGAGCAACCCATCACTGAATGTACCTTAGCTCACCACTGAATGCAGTCGCAACCAGTGGGTGCACAAACCTGGTTAATTACGGTCAAAAACAACTGGCTAAAGCAGAATCTCCCTCCATTTTTCAACATTTCTACATGAGAAATTAGTCATTCAGAGTGGTCTGATGTGAGACCAAGACTTCTTTACAGTTGTAGTGATTGGAACCAGAGGTTGTAGCATCTCCAACGCAAATATAGCCAATACACAAATACATAAAATAAATTTTATTTACTTTCCAAAACAACCAGTGAACCTAAACGTGAGTTTTTATGTGTAATGTAATTAACCCTGACATCAGAATGTGTCAATTATATATCGCTGCTCTCCATTTTTGTTTTTGGCAGAATTTGAAAATACTTGTCCTTTACATTGCGTTTCAATTTCAAGATGAATGGATCAACAGAAACGGCCGAAAATGACCTGGTAAAAAAAAGCCTGGTTCCGTTGACTTCCATTAAAAGTGGAGTACGTTTTTTCCCTCTCCTGTAAAGTTCTCATTTTGGAGACACAAGGTTTTGTTCCAGTAACAGCGATATGATTTAGAGCCATCATAAAACGATGTCTCTGGTGTCAGGCAACATGTGTAACCCATTAATGTTTTGGGAGTGTTTAGAGGCTTTAAACTCTTTAGACGTCTGGTTTCTCTAGAATGACGCTCTCCACATCAAACCACTCGGAATGACCTGCAGCTTAACTGAGTACACAGGAAATTTTTTTCCCCTTTACTTATTTACTAATACACAACATACTGTCTCGCACACTTACGCTTTTCTTCCACTTGCCTCATCCTGCCACCTCTATCTGACTGACCTGTTGCCAACACAAGGCTGCTGCTGCTGGTCTGCGTGACCTCTCAGGAGAAAAAAGGGCACTGTGGTTTGTCAAAATCAAAGCACTCAAGCAAATCTTCTCGAGGAGAGCCTCAGCTATAGGCACGCTTCTGCTCACCTGCTTACAGAACAAGTTTAGGAGAATTGCAACCTTGAACCAATAACCCCCCCAACACACACACACACCTTACAATTGAGTGAAATCATTCTTTAGCCTGGGCATACTGTCACCACGCTCGCTCACCTCCCTGAATTACGGCCTGGAACCCAGTCTAACCGTGCCTACCGTATCATGACAATGCAATGAGCTGGAGCCTCACTGAGTGGATTAAGAGTACACCTAACCCAATTGCAGGATGACTGCACAGCCTGCGGCATCTGCAACTACGGTGGCTGTTTATTTACACACTACCTGCAAACTTCAAGAATGTCCGAGCTTCAAAACGATTTGCAACCCTTGCCCAAACGCAATAAAACGACAGAACTACGTCTCATCATTTCAGCCTCAAAAGAAAATGGCACCAAAACCCAGAATCTCTTCCCTACTGTATACTGTAACCTGTTTAGTCCACATACCAGCAATCCAATCAGGCACCAAGCACCTCCGCTGCCTCGACATCCAACCACAAAGCCAAAAAAAGAAAAACGAGAAATAAAAACTGAATGAATGCAAGGCACTAGAAACTCCAGCACGCTCTCTGGGCACTGGGGGGCGGGGGGGTGAGGGAAAAACGGACCGGTTATTCAAGTATGTTAATTGAAACCATTTTACATTCACATTTATCTAATACAAAGAAAGTACAAAGGAAAAAAAAAAAAAGGTTAAAGTGTCTCCAATAAGTTCTGTATAAGGTAATAGCTAGCCTTTCTTCACCTTTAAGCTAATAGCAATAATCCTCCAATTTCCACCCTTTTTCTACCTTTGTTTTAAACTAATGTTGTCCAACAACATTTATAATAAATCACAGTGTTTCAACATCAAAAACTGATGGGTAATACAGGTCCATACAGAACTCGACTTTTCTCATTCAAACATACATTTCAAAATCAACCTGTCAACCTAAAGAGGCTCCTAATGCGGCCATGATTATAAAAGCTGTTACGTTAGTAATAGATAACAGATTTAAAGCTTTAGTGGCTTCCAAGGCAGAATGCTTGGAAGAGCCAGACTGGCACCCCCGTTTAAATCAAACCTCCACTTTACCTCCAACTTTTCCCATCCCTGTCAATACCGATTGAGAATACTAGATAGAGCGTACAGGTAAACAGGTTTTTTGTTTTTTTTTTAAATTGGGAATTAGTTTGTCTAGCCCTGTACAGGCAGGCAAAGTGAGGATTTTATTAATACCCAAATATACTCCTCCTTACAGCCCGGATATAAACATTTACTCCAGGATAATTTATCAATTTGAGGGCCCAGTCAAAACGGTCCAATGTGAAAGGAGTACAGTAAGCATGGCAATGCACCACAAAGCAAGCTGGGATCTGAAGTAGCTTTGTAGTCCAAAACACAGGGGTGGCTGAATGACCTCTGCACATATGTACAACCTTACTAAAACGTAACCAAATGTAAATTCATAACCTAATTCATAAAAAGAGAGAAAGCTGTACATGAATTTTATATTTTCTCTACTGAAGGCCACTTTCTGCATTTTAAAATGGGCTTTGTCATTCTATTACTATAATTATTGCATTACTACATGGCATTAGAGCAGATACTGGGCTTGCAGCAGGGTTGTGATGGAGAGATGGGGCATGTTCTCTCTGTCCTCTCTTCCTTCACCAGTAGTACTCACTAGCCTCCATTGGGAAATCAGTCAAGACAAGCTTGGAGACTGGGAAGGGACTGGGTGATTGCCTTTCTTCAAAAGGTTAATAAGCTACAACCCAACGCCCTGACCTACCATCACCACAGTCTACTCTGGAGTAAACACTCTGGGGCTGGTTAGTGAAGGAAGCCATCACTACACGTTAGAGATTTTGAAAAACAAAAAAACAAAACAGAAAAAAAGGTCACAACCTTCTTTGGCCACTTAACATTGCACTCATTGTGTTCACCGATTTGTTATTTATTTATTTGCCTCTCTCTCCTCATGTTGTGCGTTTGCCCCATAGCATGTCCATGAGAGTGCAGGATTGATGAGAAGTCCCCAGGAGATGTGGGAGAGGTGTGTGATTCTGTTTATGTGTGCACGAACCCTGGCTTTTCCTCGCACAGCACTCTCCTGCTGGCTCTTCTCTCACTCTGAACTCTCTCCCCAATATGAAAAATACTGTCCAGGGCAAACAGGCCAGATGTCAGCCCCCTTGACAAGTCAGAGTCTGCAAAGCTGCAATGAAACCCAACTCATGTACCCAAGCCCACGGCAACGTCACCACCGGTCCATACCTTTTTGCCCCACTCTTTAACTCTTCCCCCAGTCAACGCTTGTCGTGGCCTACCATTGGGCTGGCCGAGCCCTACGTGGTCCTCAGGTTAGGGCCTCCTGGATTGCTGACTGACTTTTGCAAAGTGCTAATGTGGAAGGCCTGCATGGCAGACGGGCCCGGGTTGAACTGGCCCAGGGGTTGGGAGCCAGCCAGCAGGCCCGCCGCCTGGGTGTGTGCAGCTGAGCCGCCGGCCCACGGGCCGCTGTAAGGTGCTGATTGGTAGCCATACTGCGGTGTAGGGCACAGGGAACCCTTGCGGGACCCCATAGAGGTAGCAGGAGGGTTGGACATGGGTGTGTGGCCGCTCAGAGATGAAGCGATGTTGGGGCACAACTGACCCGGAGCAGAGAACTTCCGTCCCATATTGGCAGGTGGGATCATCTGAGGAGACAGGGAAATTATAAAGTTGCATCACTCTTTTCAGAGACTTTGCTAAGATTGGCATCTCTGGTCTTAACTTGTAAGATGTTTACACAGTTCACTGAACTAGCATGTTAAAGATTTCTGCCCCTGACACATACAAGGGGAACCTTAAAGGGCAGAGATTGTTCAAAATTTCTGTATAATTCAATGTTTAAGAAATACAAGTCATGAAGAATAGGGCATTTTAACATCAAACCAATCTAGAAAAATTGTTCACATCGGTGGTGATAGGAACTAGTTTACTGCCTCTAAAAGATCTATCCGCAAAGTTCTTATATGAAATAGTTACGAATACACTACCTGAGACATAGTTTTATGAGTCTTGTGAAGGCTTTAGTCCAAAACATGTTTTTAACAAGCTCTTCATGGTACATGTAGGGCATTTTTAGGCCAACCAGTCTCCAAAGAGCTTTTTGCATGTTCCCTCCTCGCCCCCTTTACCACTACTTTATGTTTATCCACCTTACATTTAAAAACACAAGTTCAATAGTGGTTTCACATAGTAAATACATGCGCTGTAGACATCACAACCCCTGGTTCCCATCATCACCACTCTAAAAAATAATCTGAATCAGTAAGTTTCTCTACAATGAACAATTCCACATTAAAGCAATCTGAATGCCTTTGTTTACAAGTCAACAATTAAATAACAGAGAAATCTGAAAACTGGTGCCATTTCCATATAAATACCAAGTTAGCTATGATAATGACAGAAGGAGTGGACTGCTGGTCTGATCTTGGATTAGGCCAAGAGTTTCAAAGAACAATAATGATGGTGCAAATCAGCAGCTCTTCTGTCGACTTTATTCAATATGTTCTAAATCTATTTGCCTGATTACATATTTTGATCTCTGGCAGGCATGTGCCAGTGATGTTACACGCAATTTCCTTCTGATTTAGGGGGACAATAAACAAAATGCTAGTTGAATGAATTCTAGTTGAATGTCTCTCTCAACATCTAAACCAGAAACCAACAGTGATTCCAGTCGCAGTCCTGGGGACCCCCATGCATGGCACCATTTTCCATAATCTAACACTTATCAAGCCTTTTGTGAGCTCGACAAGGTGTATTACAATGGCTGTTCTCAACCCTGGATCTGCATCTTTCAGTTTTTTTTCCTGTTCTCATTCAATTGATCAGTTCATCAACAGGTCTTTCCATATTTGAAACAGGTGCGTTAAAGCAGGAAAAGTGTTAAAATGTTGCAGGTCCAGCACTGGAAACCACTGCATAACATCAACTCTAATTTAAACCTATTCGACCCATTTAACCATCTCTATTAAAGCAACACTATCTTAATTGGGGTTGGCATCACAAAATAGTTTCACGATAGACAATAAGAATCACAATATTTCATTTTTTTGAAGTTTGATTTGATGGAAGAGACAAAAAGAATCAGAAGTGCCACATTTCAAAATACATTTTACACGCTGCACTAGACTAAATCCACTAAAGCAGGACTAACTGTGCTCTCTTTGTAACAAAGCATGCAGTTGGTCTGTGTTCAAGTACTAACATCCACGATACGCTCAGAAAAGCATGTTGCTGAAATTTCTCACACTAAATATTTTCATATTTCATATCCCTAATTTTCACCTAAAACTCTAGGACCAGGCTTGAAAATGCAAAAGTGAGTAAAGCCTGAGGCTTTAAGGACTACGACTGAGAACCACTCCTTCATAAACACTAAAGGGCAGGTTCTCACATCATAGCTGTGGCCCTGAGAGGGGGTCTGCTGTTGGTGCTTGGTGCCCCTCTTGCCCTGGGACAGGTTCATGGCATCCCTGGCCCAGTTGTCCACCAGCTTGTGCAGGTCGTCGGTGAACGTGCCCTTGCGGCTCTGGGGCGCAGTGTTCGGTGGCTGAGTTTGGCTCTGCCCCGGGCCCGGCCCACCCACCGTGTTGGTGCTGCTCGTCCCTGTAAGACAAGAGAAGGAGAAAAAAGACGGAAAGAAAAAAAAGAAAAAAGAAGGAAAGTCATTTAATCTGCATTCCACTGTAAACATGCTGAAGTGACACAATCTAACCACAAAAGACCAAGTCAAGGTGTTCATGTATATTTTCATATACATATAGGTTTGTATGTGTATGGTAATAGTCATAGCAGTGAGAGGCCCTATAGAGCACCTGGGAGTCCGCTCTGAGGCTAAAGGGGCATTTTTATCTCTCTGACTCCAGCCTGAAAAACAGGGCATGGTGAAAGAGTTAAGACACCATCTGGGTTTACACTCAACCACTGTTAGGCTTCCAACTCGCATTTTCCATGGCAGGGTTGCTGCAGTGAGCTACAGCAGTCTTTTAGGACATTAGAGGGAGCCAAAGAGCAACAAATGGTGATGGAACTCATCATTAGCACCACTGCATTAACCTTAAATGAACTGCGATGACTCAAATTCAAAATGGGTCGGTGCCATTAATATGGATTTTGTTTTTCTTTTTTAGCAGACAAGGTTTTCCTCTGACAAGTCTGTTTATCCTCAAACAGGAAGGTACTGTGACGGCTGAATTAGCAGTATGTGGACTGCATGGTTTTCTTTCTTGTTAGAACAAGAAGGTTTTCTGTTTGTATTACTTGTTTGTAAGAAATACTATAAAAAATGGTCACTTTAGGTCTACATACATTTATCACTTCCACTCTCAAACGCAAAGCTCTTTATAGAGCAGAGGCATCTGCATTCATTATCATCAGATGGAGTACCTTGGCTCTTTTAGACATGTCTGAGGATAACCATCAAACATGCAAGTCAACTGCCCTGTTTAACTGTATGTCTGTGAGTGTATGTGAAGCCAATGCATTTGTGAAAAACGGGGTTAAAATAACAAAAAAAAAAAGAAGCTGAAAACGAAACGATGAAAGCCACTGGTTTTTATAATTGAAAACCTGGTGCATGTTTAGGTTAAGAAAGGAAACAGCAATCATAATATCTGTTGACATTAAACCACAATCTGCCTCTATGGCAGAATAAAAAACAGCCTCCAATGAAGCAGCAGTAGAGTGCAGAGACAGAAAAGCGCATACACTGCACCAAGCCTCAAGCACCAGTGGAATTCTGGGGGATGGAGTCCAGAGCAAAGCCATGCTTACAGGGAGTGCGGGAGGAAAGCTGCACGCACAGCTTGACTTCAGCATTTTACTGGATGACTTCCATTCACTTTGCGTTCATTTCACGTTGCGCTGATTCAGAGGTCTGGCGTGTGCATGTTATACAAGAATACCAGCGGGTCTTGCAGCGAGCAGAGGGTTTAGCTCAGACTGAATTGTTTGTGAAGAGCGCGTACCCCTAATGTTAGCTGCTTGAGTCATGTTGAGAGATTAAGGAGTAGCACAGTGCAAAGAGCTGGAGCAAAAATCCATCAGGGATTATTGTACATGGAAAGGATAAAGACCCTGACAGACCAAGCTGTCTGTTGGCAGCCAGACGCCGCTAGGCCACTGGGAGCTGACTGTAGCATGTTTTTTGTGACATGTCCTACACTGTTATCTAATCTAATCAGCTCTCATCAATGCTGTGGGTGGCTAATTTCTCAATACCAGTACAGGTAGCAAATTTTAATCACTAAAGATGGGCATTTTAACTATTATTAAATAAGCTGAAACTTTGAATAAAAAAACTACGGTCAGACAAGAGCTCTGAAGGTGCTCTGATAACAGGATCCTCAGTGTTATTATGATTATTTATTATTATATGCATAATAATAATATTTACTTTTGTACTTTGGTTGGTGCATGTTCATAGATGACAACAAATAATTTTATGTTTTACAGTTTAACGCACAAACATTCACATCTAACTCCCTTTTACCCACCCAGCTCCATTTTTAACTTTCACAACTTAAACTTGGACATTGCCTGTCAGACATTCAAGCAATATGTTCTTGACTTTGTATGCTGCAATTCTGCAGTTTTACAGACTCCAGCTTCTACTATAGAGAGTTGTTCCTGTGTTTGGTATCAGTTATAATATTTGCAGTGTCTAAGTATGACCAATTAAAATCATCCAATTTGGCTCCAAAGCAGGATGTCTTCGACCTGATCC
Source organism: Pygocentrus nattereri (assembly GCF_015220715.1). Lineage (NCBI taxonomy): Eukaryota > Metazoa > Chordata > Actinopteri > Characiformes > Serrasalmidae > Pygocentrus > Pygocentrus nattereri. Next base: position 50,558,211 of record NC_051211.1, read on the forward strand.
TCAGGGCCCCACAGACAATACACATTTCTGCTACAACCCAACTCAGGAAGGATCAAAGAACTTGGACCACCTGGGGATCCAAGATGACCAGTTTGAAGACCTCTGCCCTAAAGAATTCAGAATTGGCCGGGGCACCACTAATTTTGGTTGTGTGTAATTCTGTATGAAGCTATTTGAGCTGCACTGTGAGTATATACATGCGCATGTATATGCGTGTGTGTGTGTGTGTGTGTGTGTGTGTGTGTGTGTGTGTGTGTGTGTATATATATATATATATATATATACACACATACACACACACACACACACACACACACAGCTCAAAAAAATAAAGGGAACACTCAAATAACACATCCTAGATCTGAATGAATGAAATATTCTCATTGAATACTTTGTTCTGTACAAAGTTGAATGTGCTGACAACAAAATCAAACAAAAATCATCACACAAAATTAAAGTGGAAAAACACACGACAGGCTGATCCAACTTTGATGTAATGTCCTTAAAACAAGTCAAAATGAGGCTCAGTATTGTGTGTGGCCTCCACGACCTCCCTACAATGCCTGGGCAGCTCCTGATGAGGTGGCGGATGGTCTCCTGAGGGATCTCCTCCCAGACCTGGACTAAAGCATCTGCCAACTCCTGGACAGTCTGTGGTGCAACGTGGCGTTGGTGGATGGAGCGAGACATGATGTCCCAGATGTGCTCAATCGGATTCAGGTCTGAGGAACGGGCGGGCCAGTCCATAGCTTCACTGCTTTCATCTTGCAGGAACTGCTGACACACTCCAGCCACATGAGGCCTAGCATTGTCCTGCATTAGGAGGAACCCAGGGCCAACCGCACCAGCATATGGTCTCACAAGGGGTCTGAGGATCTCATTTCGGTACAAAGTCAGGCTACCTCTGGCGAGCACATGGAGGGCTGTGCGGCCCTCCAAAGAAATGCCACCCCACACCATTACTGACCCACTGCCAAACCGGTCATGCTGAAGGATGTTGCAGGCAGCAGATCGCTCTCCACGACGTCTCCAGACTCTGTCACGTCTGTCACATGTGCTCAGTGTGAACCTGCTTTCATCTGTGAAGATCACAGGATGCCAGTGGCGAATTTGCCAGTCCTGGTGTTCTCTGGCAAATGCCAAGCATCTGGCACGGTGTTGGGCTGTGAGCACAACCCCCATCTGTGGACGTCGGGCCCTCATACCATCCTCATGGAGTCGGTTTCTAACCGTTTGTGCAGACACATGCACATTTGTGGCCTGCTGGAGGTCATTTTGCAGGGCTCTGGCAGTGCTCCTCCTGTTCCTCCTTGCACAAAGGCGGAGGTAGCGGCCCTGCTGCTGGGTTGTTGCCCTCCTACGGCCTCCTCCACGTCTCCTGGTGTACTGGCCTGTCTCCTGGTAGCGCCTCCAGCCTCTGGACACTACGCTGACAGACACAGCAAACCTTCTTGCCACAGCTCGCATTGATGTGCCCTCCTGGATGAGCTGCACTGCCTGAGCCACTTGTGTGGGTTGTAGAGTCCATCTCATGCTACCACGAGTGTGAAAGCACCACCAACATTCAAAAGTGACCAAAACATCAGGCAGAAAGCAGAAAGGTACTGAGAAGTGGTCTGTGGTTCCCACCTGCAGAACCACTCCTTTATTGAGTGTGTCTTGCTAATTGCCATAATTTCCACCTGTTGTCTGTTCCATTTGCACAACAGCTGTGAAATTGATTGTCAATCAATCAGTGTTGCTTCCTAAGTGGGCAGTTTGATTTCACAGAAGTTAGATTTACTTAGAGTTATATTGTGTTGTTTAAGTGTTCCCTTTATTTTTTTGAGCAGTATATATATATATATATATATATATATATATATATATATATATATATATATATATATATATATATATATATATATATATATATATATATATATATATATATATAAAGTACAGTAGGTTTTTTTTCCCTGTAATGTTACCATTTTGGAGATATAAGGTTTCTATATAAATATATGTGAAGTTGCTATTCAAATAAAGCTCATCATCATCATCATGTAGCTGATGGAAGGTGATCACCAATTTGCCCGGTGTGTCTGGGTCCTAACAGGATAAAGTGCATGTGTAATAGGGGTTAGTGTGGGGAGATGGGGAGTCATCTTTAAACTGGCTTGGGCATAATAGGATGAGGCTTCAGCCTGGGCCATTTAGAATGCATTAGCAGTGAACAGTGCTAGGAATGGAGATGTCTTGCTGTGGTCTTTTCAAGTGTTGGTGAGGAAAGCACTAACATGCACACACTAATACACACGCACAAAACCAAAAAACGCTGTGAATTCCTGACTGGAAACTGTTAGCGACTCACCCAAACAAAAATCTCTGACTTGCGTCACTGCCTAGTCCACCGCGGTCTAGGCACGGCACATATTTCAAATTTCGAGAATACATGACGGATGCTTTTGAGGAGAGATTGGTTCTGGTAGATTCTGAGCTTGACAACACATTTACAGCACATGAATGGGGTCATCAGAACAGAGAAATGCTCAAGTCAGCCTGAGAGCTTAGCAGCGCCCAGCAGCTTGAGCTTCAACAGGCCACAATGTGCGCACACACGCGCACACATATACAGAGCGAGAGAGGACAAGAGGAATGGGAAGTGCAGGAGTAGAGGAGGAGGAGGAGGAGGAGGAGGAGGAGGAAGAGGAGGAGGAGACATAAAAAAGAAGAGATAATTACTACAGAGCTGGTTGCAGGGGCACACTTTTTTCACCATCTTCCCTGAAGCACGGAGAGAAGCATGGGATTGAAGAGAGTCAGTGTTAAAGTCACTAAGCACAATGCATTACAGGGAGTGCATCATTACATGCCACCCTAGAGCTAAACTCAAGTCCAGACTGCTGCTTTAGCTCCATCCTTTAGCTGTGCATTAGAAAGAGGTGGAGGTGGAGCAAGGAAAGGAGCTAAACTGCAGCTGGTCTCTCTCATTTCCTAAAACTGGGACATTT